>NW_022639486.1:611977-641203 GCF_010583005.1 Odontomachus brunneus | reverse complement strand
CTCTCTCTCTCTCTCTCTCTCTCTCTCTCTCTCTCTCTCTCTCTCTCTCTCTCTCTCTCACTCTTTCACTCTCCCTACATGTCATATCGACACCTCACCCCGAGGGTAGGTGACTGCTAGGTAATTTGCTTTCTTATTTTCTCCGTTACGGAGCTCCTGCCGTTTTCCCTTCTCTCTCTCTTTCTCGCTCTCTCACTCGCTCCTCTCGCTCCTTCTCTCTCTCCTCCTCGGTTTTTCCCCATTCGCCGAATGCTCGTCGCGTCGCTACCCTTGCCTAAGAACGATTTCTCGCACCCCGCGGACTCTTGCTTCGCCAATTTTCCTCTCGATGCAGACAGCTGATGCCTACAGAGGCGCGCGGGAATTAAATCGCGACGCGACTGACCCGAAAAATTCCTCCCTTGAAACACGTTCCCGGGACTTTGACTGCGTTCCGTCCATTCTTTCTGCAATCTTTTTGCTTTCTTTTTTTACTGAGGAGAACGCGAAGTACAGTAAAATAGTCGGAGCACAACGGGACGAAGGCGGCTAATGAATACTTGCCCCGCAGCTCGTAACTACGTAGCGACGTCACCGTATCAGTAAACAATTTTGAAAAAATCTTCTCTCATTTACGAGCACCCTCTTTTCATCGGGACGGCGCAAGAACGTCGCCGCGTGGCGAACGATCGCTACTTCGTCATCCCGATAGATCCCGTCGCGGAGACACGGTGTCCGGTAACGCGACGAGAGCGCGACGAGAAGCCCCCGGTGCCGATTACTCGTTTCACTGCTAATCCGATTTCAGCTACCTCCAGACCGAGAACTCCTTAACGCTACTCCGTTGGTTTCTCTCGATAATCGCGTTACCTCCATTAGAGAGACTTCGGAGCCTAACGTGGTTCGCGCGCGCAGAAAACATCAGCCGGAGAGAACGCGCGACCATGGGAAATCTTACGTCTTTATCATGTCCGCGGTGGACCATGAGACCGAAGATCGATCCCTAACGACAGTCCGCTCGGTCTCATCGACCAGAGACCCGATCGTCTCCCGAAGATCATCGGGATCGAGGCGATGATGAATCGGCGCACGGAAAAATGATGAACGGCGTTACTATGAGATCCGTCGTCGTCGTCGTCGTCGTCAACGGCCGCAAGCACCGCGTAGCAGCAGAACGCAACCCCTTCGAGCCACCCGAGGTATCCGCCGACTTCTCCGCGACAACCGTGCGGCGGTGCGCGGGTGGGTGGCGGTAGGTCGGAGTGCGCCTCGTAGGGGACAAAACTCACCCTAAGAAGCCTCTAAGAACGCCAAGGCGGTGGTGTCGCTGGTGGGGTATAAAAGTACCCGCATGCGCAAGCTCCTGAAAAACTGCGGCCCGCCTCCGGCGCCGCCTCTACCGTCTCCGACATCCCTCCGTGGAGATCCCCCTCGAGCCGCCGCCGCCGGTCCGCGGAGGGCCCCGAGATCTCACCCCCTTCGCGCCCTCGCCCCTCGCAAGACGTCGTCTGGAACGACCCGCGGCCTTTTTCGAGAATTGCCCCCCGGGTAACATGTGCTAACCGTGTGTGATTACCTCCGCTCGACAACGCGAGCACACCCCCGTCGTCGCGCTTATCCGCACACACACACACACACACACACACACACACACACACACACACACACATACATACACACCCTGCCCCTGCACCTCCCAACCTGCTGTGTTCGTCATCCCCTTCGCCCTCGCTCGCTCGCTCGCGCTATCCGTCGCGCCGAGCCGCGACGAGCCTTTTTTGCGCCCGCGAAAATCGAAGTGCCGCGGCGAACTGGCGAGAGAAATCACGACTAACGGCGCACCCGGGCCGGTTACAACGGGGTGATATCGCGCGCCGCAAGTGGAGGACTGCCAGGAAGTGATACGCGCGCGAACCTCGCGACTGTGATTCCTCGCATCCCGACCAGTGTGACCTTGGTTAAATGTCAGTGCTGTGGGCGTGCAATGCTTCGTCAAGAAGCAGGGGATGATTGTTGTGCGCGCAGGGATAGAGACACCTCGATATTTGGATCATCCCTCGATCGATTGATCGTCATTTACACGACTGCTTGTGCGACGATCGCGACGGTGAATTTTAAGCTGAAAATAATCTCTTTTTCTACAAACGCACGCCAATGCAAATTCCAAACATTAATTAAGATATCACATGCTTAATTGTTCCCGGCAAGCATTGGCGTTCTTTTTTTTCTCGTACGACTAATGATCGCGCTCGGTCACGGCGGAACTGTTTCGCAAATTTTTGGTTAAACCGTTTATCTATTTGAATATCGTGCGCTTTTTACCGGCCTTGCCTCTCTCTCTTTCTCTCTCTCTCTCTGTTTCTCTCTCGCGCTCTCTCTCCTTTTTTTTCGGCAACGCATAAGCTCCAATTATTCCTTGCCGGGCAACACGTCGTCGACAAATCCTGTCGATTTAATTGGTCGCCAGCAGATAATTGTTCAGCGTTGATAATTGGTCCAATTAATTTGAACGGAAAAGTGCGTCGATAATCGTCGCGCATTCATCGATTCACCGATTATGTGAACCATGTCGGATGCGGGTTATAGAATATCGTTACTGTCGAAAGGACGCCGGCGAAAAAAATAGCCGAAACGCAAACAGAAACCAATCGTTTTGACTGCGCGCGGTAGTGAAGTTATTGAGTTTTTATTTTGTTGCTGCGCGCACATCGTATGATTACAGTGCTCGTCAACAGATATTGGAGGACTATATTAGATTTAAACGCGTAGAATAAAATGAATGTAATGTTATAGATGTCCGGGAGGGAGGGAGAGAGAGAGAGAGAGAGAGAGAGAGAAGAGAGAAAGAGTTGTGATAACATATAAATCTTATTATCATCGGAAATACAGAAAATACAAAACACCACGATATTTTTTGTCGGCTCTTGCTTTTTAATCGTCAAAAAAGAGGCGTGTCCCGTCAAGTGAAGCTATATATTACGACACACCGAAATGCAATCGTGATTACATCCGCTTGCCCGTGTCGTGGTCTTGTCGGCGCTGCATACGAAACTTGCAATTCCGCAACATTCGACGTGTCACGCGCAATCTTTTTAACACTATCTGTCCGCCAAGGATTAAACCGGCCCGAGGTGTCCCTTCCTCTCTGGCATGCCGCTCGCACTCGCGACATTCTCACCCTAATTCACTCGGTCTCTCCCGCGAGACAAAAATTCAAAAATAATGTCGCACGAGCCCCAAACATTTCCCGACGCCCTCGATCGAAGGGTGAAACTCTTGCCTGTGGCGAATGACATCTCCCTTGACTTGATACGCGGGGTGCGTGCCACGAAGACGCGACGCTACGCGACACATTTCAATGCGATTCACAACTCGTCCTCGATCACGTGTACTCGGTAACTTTGCAATCGAGAGCTGCGATAAACATTATCTGCCCCTCTCTCAACGTGGCTCTCGTAAATCTTGGCGCGAACACGCGACACCAAATAATGAAATATAAGCGGCGGGGCCCCAAAATACTAGCGGATGTAATTGAAAGCAGGGGATGTCATCTTTCTCTCTCTCTCTCTCTCTCTCTCTCTCTCTCTCTCTCTCTCTCTCTTTCTTTCTCACGCGCGCAGTGAAAGAGCCTACGCATGACGAAATGCATCTCGGAAGGTCTACATTTAGGGACGCGGAGGCGTCGCATTGTTCCTCGTAGGGGTGTAGGATTCAGGGGGCTCGTCGTCTCGTTTAGGGGTTCTACATACGGCTCGGTACAGATACGTCATGATCGATAGTCCCGCGTTGTCTCTCGAAAGAGTGACGTGTTGCAATTCGCGCGTCGTGCTCCATTGTGCCCGACGAACCCTCCGTCGGCTGACTGCAGCGGCCGTTTCCGTCGCGCGAAAGATCGGTGGCTGAGGATCTTGGAGGACCACGGAGACACGATCTTCGCCGTGTAATTGATAAACGAACGGGAAGAGGAAGTCGCGTTCCCGACGGTACTCCCGCCTATGTTTGGTGTTCGCTGTGTTTGTATTCCACGTGAAACGCGCGCCGGGCGCTCCGCGCGGAACTTCGCGCCAAGAGACGAGCGATACGAGATGCGCTATTTTTACAACAGACATTGTCGGTATCCCCGCTGAATCTGGGGATGACTACTTGTGCATTAGGGCAAACAGTTTCTCCTCTTCTCTCCGCCTGGCCAGTCGTCTTCGTTTCGACCGTGCCGTTCTTCGCCCGCACCCTCACGAGAATCCCCGAGCATCGCGCAACCCCCGTATTCCTCGCTGCTAAACGCAACTACACAAGGGGCCTTTCTACCGTCTTTGTTTTCCCTTTCTTCCCAGTGTCGTTTCGCAGTCTCGCGCGGGGAGGTCGTTGAGCGACGGAAGCGGGAAGAAATCAGCCGGCGAAAAGCCGCCCGACAGACGAGAGATCGCGCGGGATATCGTCGAAAATATTTTCCACTTCCGACCAACGCGCGCGGACAGAGGATTAATTAGCGGACCTTCGTTTGACAGACCGCAAAGACTGCGCGAACGACTTGTCTGGCCTGGAAAAGCTGCGTCTGTTCGCGTACGCGGGAATGATTACAGCGTAGTACATCCAGAGGAATGTCCATCGAAATGTCCGTGACGGCCGTTGCACGTGATCGGGTGAACAAAACCAATTCGTAAATAATTGCAGAAGTAAATATTTCCCGATTATATATCAGTGAAGAAGCACACGTATACGGACTGCGCTTGAAGTGTAATTATGGCGCTGCGGAAATGCAGAGCGGAATTATCGTGATGTGAGGAGTTCGCGGTACAATTCGAATTGTGCACACTCGACGAGAAGCTAGCCTTGCCACGAGTGCCACCGTCGACGAACGAAGAAACGGGGTGAGACTCGCGCTCGCGCTGCGCTCGGATTTCATCCATCCGATCCGGCGGTTCATAGGGGACCGCGTCGCGATCGCGCGCCACGCTGAAATCATATCGTTTGACCCGGGTGTCAATCTTGCGCCGCAATCATGCAGCGCGGCAAGACGCGCCGAGATTCATCTCAGGCAGCTCGTCATCCCCTGAACATCCCGCGAGTCCCCCGTCGTCCGGCGCAACGACGGAGTCCGGAAGACGGCACACGAGGTTAGTGCAGTTCGCGTGAGTCGTCATCGGCGGGAGTATCGTCAGGAACGCGGCGGCAGTCCCGCGGGGTTGTGCGCGCGGTGGTGAAGAGAGAAAGGGAGAGAAAGTGTGTGCGTGAGAAAGAGAGAGAAAAAGAGAGCGAGAGAGAGAGAGAGAGAAAGAGAGGGAGAGAGATTTTTCCCCACCGCTTGGAAAAACCAACCCCCCACCAGCCGGGTACCGTGGGGGCAGGCGGCGGTGGCGGCGGCGTGGAAGAGACGCGCGGAGGGCTGCGGGGGCGACGAAAAGAGGGGACGAGGAGGGTTACCCAGGGTGGTCTCGGTGGTGGCTGGGGGCGGCAGCCTCAAAAATACACCGCAACCACACCGCGCGGCTCCACCGCAGAAGCCGCCATCTTCCACCGCCGAACCGAAACGAGACCGCGCGAGTTAAACACCCTATCCTACCTCCTCGTAGAAGCTGCCCTGCCACCCCGGCGAAGCAACGGCCAGGTGAAGAATCATCGTCACCGCGACGCCGACGACGACGACGACTGTCACCCGACGTAGGAAACGTCCCGACGGCTTCCCGCGATCCTCGCCAATTTTTTGGATCGGTATCGATGTGCGCGCACCAAGGGATGCACCGTCGCGAACCGTGATCGACTCGACGGGCTCGCGTCTCGTCGCCGTTCTTCTCGGGGATTCTCCACCGTTATCGATGATCTGTGATTGATCAAGACTTCGATCAGTGAGAGCGAAAGAGAGGGAGAGAAAAAGAGATACACGTGGCAGATGCCGCGCGCGAATCTCGACAAAGTTCGGCGAAACTTGGTGCGGTGAACGGTGGCCGCGTACGCGGAACGCGAGCTTCGAATTGGGACAGAAGGAGCAGGAAAAAGCAAAGGAACGGTGTAAGATCTTAGTGAAAATATGTACCGACGCGAAGAAGACAGTGCGCGAACGTGATGCTGGCGATCACGAGGACCGCCCGGTGCGAGATAGTGTTTTGAACACGCGCGCGACGAGAGGAGTATGTCATCGGCGAGTATGTCTCCGCGAAAGGCCGATTTGCGGAGCGCAACGAGCGAATCCGTGTGTTTCGAGCGACCACTGGTGTTCCTTCGTCGTTGATAAGAAGACGGGCAACAAGACTGCGGCAGGCAGCAAGACTCGATCAAAGAATCGGGAATACGCGGAGGTCAAGGGTCGTCGAGATTGCCGCCGACGATTCCAATAAAACGAATTTTCTCTGCGAGTTGGCAATCGAGACGAAGAAGAATTTGCAAACGGATGCCCCCGCTGTGTTAGCGGCCCCGCGACAGAATAATGAAATAAGGATCAAAGGAGAGTAGCTTAGGGTTCGCGGGGGCCGAAGAAGCCGCCGAAACAGAGAGGGAGAGAGATCGCGCGTGTTCGAGATCCCGAGGAAAACAAATTCCCATTTGGAAGAAGACAGCACGAGGTGCAATCGTAATGCGCCCCTCGCCATCGGCGAGGTCGATTTGTGAAGTTCTCAGGTTCTCATCGTCGAGTGGACTCTGCGCGTCGATCGTTCGTGCGCGTCGAACATAGCGATCGATCAATGCGCGAGAGTCCCACTTCGTAGGGAACCGCGAAGAAATCGCGAAAACCGCGAACCGCTCGTGTATAGTGGAATGAGGTAAAGAGTGCGAAAAGCCCAACGTGTCATCGTCGGACCGAGCATCACATCGAAACCGATTGTGCGGAATTGACTGGAAGCTCGATCCTCTCGCGGCTCGCGTGGACGGTCGCGTCGTCTAAGCTCCGAGCAACGACAAGACATAAACAATTGAGCCGAACTCCTTCGGGAAGCTCGCAGGGGAAGGTGACGTCTTGACGCGCGAAGGTACCGATGACAACGTTCTCATGACGAATCCTTCGCGAGATGCTCGACCTGAGGATCGGCCGCCCGGCTTAGACTATCCCGATCCTAGGTCAGTGCGCGGCGCTCATCAGGCGAATCCGGTGAGCCAAATATCCGGGCCTAGAATACGGAAGGCCCGGGCCTCAACCTCGAAGAGAAGAATGCACCTGGCCAACGAGGTACCTCCTCAAGGCTCGGTCAGCGGAAATCACCTGTCCGATTATGCGCTCACCGCCGACCTGCTCGCCGAGAGAACGTTAGACGGATTGCTCGCGGAGCACCCGGGAGAACTTGTCCGCACAGGTAAACTCATAGTTAGAAATAGTGCGAGAACAATTTCACCACAGTATTCGTTTTCTGCGTACTCTCAGTGTCACAATCGTGACGGCTGATCGTGATTTAGAGGATAGTTGCCGTGCGAGTCTCCTAAATCATATCTCATCGAATTTTATTATCATTAAAAATAAACAACATCTAACGGTAAAAAATGAGAAATAAATAAGCAATGAGGAATATACACGAAAGACCTTCAGATTATATCTTGTTTTGTGCATGTTACCAGCATTAAAGATGGGTACGATTGATGAGATACTGATTTAGGAGATCGACACAATTTCAGCAACTCTCAGCCTACCAGAAAGTTTGAATCACCCTTGTCAGAGATAAATTTTTTTCCAAGTATTTCTTAAATTAGTAAACAATTTTTTTCTTCTAATTGTGTGCATATTTGAAACCGATTGTCGGTTCTGCAAAGTTGGTGTGTCGTTCCAATAAAATCGATGAATAAGAAAGATAAATTTCTATGATTAGAAAGAGAATTTAGCTTTTGTATCTTGTGACATAAGGTTGCCCCCATGTGGTCTGCACGGTGTTGCCGTCGCACTGGAGATCGAACAAGACCCTACCGGTAGCCTTCAAGGTGGTAGCCCTCGGCGAGGTGGGAGACGGTACCCTCGTGACAGTGCGCGCCGGGAACGATGAGAATTGTTGCGCGGAATTGCGGAATTCTACCGCTCTAATGAAAAACCAGGTCGCCAAATTCAATGATCTCAGGTTCGTCGGCAGGAGCGGCAGAGGTGAGTCTCGTCAACTGCATTCTCAAACCCCCCCTGCTACTCTATCTATCACGTAATAGCGTAAATCATAACAAATGAGATGACGCGTAATTTGTCGTCGTTGTCATCGTGATTGCAGCATCGACATGACAGAACACTCCGGCGAAGGTACACTTAATAGCACTCGAAATACAACGGTCCAATTACTCGCGACGGTCCTCCCCCACCCTTTGTATCCTTTTATTCGCTCCACCGAAATAACTTCCACCGGGTGACGTCGGGCGCTCGATCGGTTTTTCCGCGTTCGCCTCCTTGCAGTGCGCGGCGCCTTAAATCATTCAGACTACGCTACATTAAGGTGGTGCCCCGACTGATGGCCTCGTTTTTCCCGCGTCGAAAGCCAAGCACGGGCCACCACCTGGCCCCTCGTTCCGTCCTCATTTTTAATTCACGCGACAAATACCGTGACCCGGTATCTCCTGTGACTGCCGCCCGCCTCGCCACACCGCGCCACGCCGACGGGGAGCAAGGGGCGCGCGCGCGGAGATTTTTTAATTCCCAGCTCCGCGTTTCAATAATTCAGCCGTTTCTTCTTGTCCGAGAAGGCGCCACGCAGCGCGGCGAGGGGAGAAAAAAATTGGGGTCCGAGACCTCTGAATAATGCGCCCTAATAATCGCTGCCATTACGAACGGTTAATGCAAACGTTCGTTCCTTGAAGAAGAGCCGAAGGGTTGGGGAAGAGGCGGCACAAGAGGGCCTAGATCGCAGGAAAGGAGCAAAGTTTTCAGCATCCTCTCTTCCTTCTTTTTTACGCTCTCCTCTTCCCGCCTCTCCCCTTTCTGAAGTCGAGGTAGGGAATCGGAAGATACGAGTAACGAGGCGTCCTTTAATTCCTTTAATTCGACCGAGTTGCACCACCGTCCTCTTCTCGTTCGCCTTCTTCTGTCGCTCTCCCTTTCCTCGTTCCGCCCGACGACGTCGAACTTTCGGGGGAGAGAGAGAGCAGTCACGGGCGTTCCCCGGTTAACGAGGGGGTGGTCGACTTGTTTATGGCAAATTGGAAAAGGAAATTGCGGGGTTTGCGATATCGGCGGGTTCTGCGCTGCTTTCGACGGTAAACCCTAAACCGGCGGGCTCTCTTCTCGCCGCGGACTCGCTTGATTTATTTCGACAATCATTTCCGATCGGAGTCGGGAATTATTGCCGGCGCGTTCATCGGTAATAATTTCGTCGCCGTATTTCTACCCGAGTATCGACATCGACTTATGAACATCGGCGTTTCAGCACACCCAGTCGCTCGCTCGGTCGGTCGGTCGGTCTGTCTGTCTGTCCTGCCCGCACATTGGCCTCTTCCACTCGAGAAATGAAGAGAGATCCGAGATACTCGTCGCGGAACAATAGAGAGCGGAGAACGGTTCCCGGAATTTTTAGCGGGACTCGCGAATGAGGATATCGCGGATATATAGGAAAACGTGGGATGGCACGGGGCAAAGCGCGAGAGCGAGAGGGACGGAGTGCGCGCGGGGGATATAGATGGAGGTAGAGTGGTTGGCTGTAAGCGGCTTTGGTTTCCATGGCAGTAAGCCCTCATTACTGTATTACGGGCAGCCCCTAACTACCACCGGTATGCAACGATTTGCCTCTAGGTTCTCCATACGAGAGTGACGCAAGATCGTTCCGCGCCGCGTATCGCGCGATCGCCGGATCGGCGGATTTTTCTTTCCGCACGTCTGACGCCGGCGTATTTCCGCGTCGAGATAAACTCGAATCTCGTCCATCGAGGCGCGGGCGGAAATATGTACCGGGTGAAAATTAAATGCGCCCGTCATCGGCGATGCGACGGCGGCTCGGCGTCAGACACAAGGGGGGATGGACGGGGGCGAGGGAGAAAGACACACAGGGAGAATTGAAGGAAAAAAATAAAAAAAAAAAGGAAGAAAGGAATAAACACGCGGACGGCGCGCTATGTATGACAGGTGATCGTTATTACCTACAGAAGAAATGGCAAACACGGATCTCGTGGAATAAATCGAAAATTTATGATGTTTGTCGGCGAGTCACGTCGCGCGTATCGCTGCATAATACCACCGAGGCGAGGAGCCGAGTGCATTTTATATACAGATTCCTCACGCGTTCCACTCGCTTTTTTGACCCTGTTGTTTTGCACGCATCCCGCGAACGCGTGAGCGCGCGCTGCCGACTTTTTCGGCTGCAAATATTTGTCTCGCGCTCGCCCGCGGGCTTTGTCAGGCCAATTTAATATTGCGAATGCGGACGAGGAGGATTGATCGTGGTCGAGATGGGTGACGACGTTGATGCGGGACGGCTGTTGAATCGCCGTCGAAGAAACCGAAGGAGAGTACTGCTCTCTCTTTTTCTCCTTTTTCTTCTCTCTCTCTCTTTCTCTATTTCTCTCCCCGGTCCATCCGCCGAGTGGATCTTGGACTCGGTTTGTAAAATTTTCCGGCGGAAAATGGGACAAATGTGAAACGGAAAATTTTCATGCATTCCTCGATATTTTACTGAGCAAGAAGTAGCGCGTCAAATATTGAAGTAATTATCCCGTAATTATTTCGTCACGATGCGCAAACGCATTCTCTTTTTCTCGTTTTCCTTTCTCTTTTCTGAACGTGTAATGGTAGGTGACACGGAGAAAATATTGTAGTGACAATCACGTCAAGATTATATTTTATTTCACAATATTTTTGATTATCAAGGCTTCTGTAAAGCTCTGAACTGTACTAACATTGTAAATTACCATAGAAATAGCAAACTTGACCGTTTACCGAATATACGATACAAAAGGAATCGTTGAAGCAGTTGTAATAATTTTGTAATAAATGGCCGAGCGTGCACAACATTCTCCAATAAATACACAGTACTTTCGCTCACATCTGCTGTACAGTCCAAGATTACCGAATTTCGTTGTAATTTTCTCTGCAATGTTTCCTCCGTGTGTTGGGGAACTACAGAAGTTCGGCAAAGGGTTGCAGAAGTCAGACACGGAACGTAGTTTCGAGGAATAAATCATTTCACGGAAATAAAATCCGAAAGTGAACGACGACGACGGATGGCGCTTCGATTGTGAACGTGCTTCAATTTAAAAAATACAGCTAAACATTAAGCAAACTTTTGCTAAGCGAGCCCTAACGGCACACGTGTGTGCTCGCGCACGCGGTGCTCATCCCGGTGAAATACGGCTTGTCCGCTTTTTCGCGGACAATAGTCAATTGTTTGCCGAGGCTGATTTCCACGTGGACATGGACGGATGAGGTCGAGGAAAAACTTGGACGCGCGGACACTCGAGAGAACGGCGAGCGCGTTTTCCTTTTTTTCTCCCGTCCCGACTCGGCAACTCGCTCTCTCCGACCCTTTTTAATCGACTATAATCGCTTTCATTCGGTCTTACGCGCTGACCCAAAAGAGGGATCTCTCCTCTGCTGCGTGGTGTGCGGCTGCAGTGTAACGACTACGCGCGGCGGCAAGGGGCTACGGGGGGCGCCGGCGGAATATTATCATACCGGCGCAGGGGCGTATATCACTCGGCCACCCCTTTCGCTCCCGACAGGGATTAGCGTCAACCTCCGACTGCTAGGAGTCACGGGCCGTACGGAGACGCGGCTATATATGCGTGTTTCTCTGCTCGTGCGTGTGTGGCGCGCGGACGCGCGAAAGAGAGAGAAAGAGAGAGAGAGAGAGAGAGAGAGAGAGAGAGAGAGAGAGAGAGAGAGAGAGAGAATCGAGAACGGGAGCGGTGTGGCACGACGGGGGTGGCGACGGGCGTAAAAACGCCGGGCATAAATACCGGAGTTACCTGTGTTTTATGACGGTCCGGCCGAGGTATAGGCAGGAAGAGAGCGCGAGAATCCGAGGGAAAGCTCCGACTATCGACAGCCAGATCCTGACCGATGTCCTGGCGCAATGGATCCCCGTCTCGCTCGGAGCCGCTTTCTCTCTCTCCCTCTTTCTCTTTCTCTCTACTCCGCTCTCTCCCTCTCTGCTCCCGTGGAAGGAGGAGGCCGTATGAACAAACGTTGCAACACGAGTACGCCGCTCTCGCGAGCGCAGATCCGAATCTTCGATATCTCCTTTACGGTACGGAAGAAAAACGCGCTCTCGTGTATCGACCGCTACTAACGCACTGCACATGACGCCTCGAAATTGTCCTGCGAATTACACGCGGGAGTATTTCTCGCGGGAGAACGCAAGGCGACGTCGACGACGATCGGTTTGGTATCGCTGTCTATACGACAAAAGAAACGTCGACAATCGCGAGGACACTTAGTTCAGTCGAGGAGACACAAAGATTTCTTTCGCCGGATTGCGAAAGGCATATTCGCGAAAACGCCCTCCGCATGGCGCGGGAATGACTTAATAAGTCGTAAAGCTCCGTCGTCGTCATCATCGTTGAGAAGGGTCGACAAGGTTTGTTTTCATCGACTTTTAAAAATAGCGGCTCGGCGTGTTTGGTGGACCGAACAGCTGTTGCAACCGCTCTCGCCCTACATCGGCGATTCTTCGCTTTGAAGCGTATCAGGGGGCGAGGAGGTGGCAGTGAGGGGCAGCGATCTAAAAAGTTCCCATTAATCGACTGGCTAAATCGCCGAATCATAACGAGCCGCGGACACTTCATTAGTGACGTTCGTCTGGAGGAAAGTGCCGAATCACGGAGGCGAGATAAAAAATTACTTCGTGACGGGAAAGATTGGTTTCGGAGACGATCGCGCGCGCACGCGACTTCATTGAGAATCTCCTGAGAACATTCAAGTACGAATTTTAATGAGCACACACACCGATACGCGACGAGGAATCGCGAAAATGCATCTAGCAGGCGGCGATGTTTCGACGGACAGTTCTCCAAAGTGACGTAACTTTCAACGTTAGGAGATATTAACGTTTTTTGAGGATCCGCACACGCCAGTTAAATCCACGAGAGAGAGAGTGCGGGCGGATCTCGACGACCACCTCGGCGACGTTTTTTGCCAATTAAAAATTAAAAAATCCATCCCTCGGCCATGTAAGGGATCGCGAAAGGGATCGCGAGGGCGCGGTGGGGCGAGGCGCGCGCGGTTCTCTACGGCGGATGACTGCGCCGAGATTTTCTACCGATTAAACATTATTTTCCGCTCTGGTCTGCAGTGTGCGACTCGTACGTACATATCCGTTTCTTTCACATATATTAATTCCACGTTTCCCTACTTTATTTTCTCGATATTTTTCGCCCCTCGTTCCGTCGCGCCAACACCAAGGCAGCTTTTTACAAACGCTTCAATGACCACTCACCCACCGTCGCAGCTGAGAGTCGCAGACGCGGCGTTGCGATTATTGCCGACGAAACTGTACCTCTACTCCCGTGGAAATTCGTCCTGCGACAGAATTTCGACAGAGTCATTACTCTCGACGCTGCCGACACGAGATCGGTCGCGAGACAATCGTTTTCTGCAATTCGCGACTCCGCTGTTGCCAACGATGTCGTCCGTCGTCGCTGGAAAATCACGGGGGCTATCAATTGTTAACATCCATATAATCGACGCGCGTTAAGTCCCGACACGCTCGTTTAACATTTCGTGCGGGCACTCGTGTGCAGATAAAAAAAAGAGAGCTTCCTTTCAAGCGTGTCACGGTCGGTATATGCTCGGCCTCGCGTCTCTACCATGATTCGGGTAGTCAAAACGTCAGAATCTTAAAACACTCCGACAAACACTCCGAAATAACGATCCGAGCAACCCTCGCACTCGCCTCGCCGGCAAACAGGGGAGTTTTTAACACTGCATGATCCCTGGGTAAACTTGGGGCGAACGCGAGCGTTCTCGTGTCTTCTCGCATAATTCTTGGCGCGTAAGTGGACGCGAGCCAACCTTGCCCCGAATTAATTTCTCACCCGACTCGTCTCGGCGCGGCTCGCTGAATCATCGCGCGACTCGACATCCGAGAATATTCTCTGCGTTTTGCAGAAACCGCGGCAAAAACGTCCGGGATCGACGTTGCGATTTTTGCGCGAGAATAGATCAACTCGCGCGCACGCGTCTCCCCCTTTTTCAGCGTGAAATCTCGAAACCCCCGAGTCTGAGGAACGGCGACGCCAGCAGATCGCCCGGCGAAAACCGAGCAAATCCTTCGACGATCTTCTGGAAAAATCCACCGTAACGGGAAACTCTCTACAGTCGACTCGGCCAACGTAATCTTTATGGATCCTCTCAATCGCGTCTGCGACCGGGCAATATTTTGTTGGATAAAAGTGACGTACGACGTGTGGATTAATAACTTTTTTTCAGACTTGTTTGCGAGCACGAAGGATACCATCGTCGACGAGTCAAATCCTCGGCGCATAAAGAAGCGCTTAAAAAAAAGAGAGAGAGAGAGAATGGCCAAAAAAATCGCGAAATGCCCTCTACAGCAGCCCTCCTTCTCGTCCTCCACCCTCGCCACCCCATAAATCGCGCGGTAAATCAGCGCCGTGTTTCGCCGCGATAGGATCGTTGCGAAATTTCTAAAAGAACGCTTACGACGTTTTCACGTGCGAATCGCGACGGAAAATGGGCCAACAGCCACGTCTACACACACACATACACACACACATATACACAACGAATTAGAATCTCGCTACTAGGCGAAGGTGGATCATGGCAGGGTAGACTATAGACTGCAGAGGGGTGGGTCGTTCTTCCGACGAGTTACACATAATGCCTCATAAACACCCTCAAAATGCCTGCCATCACCCCTGATTCGCGTTGCCGCCGCCCTCTCGCGCCCTGACACCGCGCCGGCAATAAACTTCGGTCTCGTTAGCTCTCAGCCGCGAAATCTCTCCGGCGAAACCTTCCACGTCCGTCATGGAACAGGCGGTTGACAACGCGCGAGCGACGCTTATGTTTTTAGAAAGTCACTGAGGAGAAATCGGTAAACGCAAATCTGTCGCACAAGATTCCGCGTTCACCGTCTCAATGATGACTCGAAATGACTGCGCGATTCCTCGTCGAGCGGTTTTTCTTCTTTAAATAAGCGCACCTAGATCTCACCGTAGTTATTCCCTTTGAAGAATTTTGGAGAACAGAATACAAAGTATATCTAATTTTCATTTGTAGCTCATCTCTGCTAGGAGAGTGAGCTACGAAAAATACATTTTACTTACAATACTAAGTAAAAATTAAAATGGGAATTTAATATTTTACCACAAAACTTTTTCGAGCATACGACCTAAGGGATTAATTATTCTACGGATTTTCTAATTGCCGTGCATTCAATGCTACTAAAGTAACTTCCCTTTCTCTCTCTCTCTCTCTCTCCCTCTCTCTCTTTCTCTCTCTCTCTCTCAGAGGATACTTGAAGTGAATTTTATATAGGTATGATATAGTGAAGAGATTGGCAAAATCGGCCGAATCCCTCCGAATGTGTCACAAAGAATCAAAGACTCGATGCGCAAAGAGCAAAATTGATTTTGACTATTTGCACGGACAGCCATGAAACGGCGCGGCGCGAAAATAGCGGCCAATCACCGCGCGACGTGAAAGGGAGCGCGCGCTGGAAATGGCACGGCTCCCTTGGCGAAGTTAAAGTCCGGTATTTCGCCCGGCGACGGGCGGTAAGCCGGTTAAATGTCGTGGTTCACCATAAAAACGCGGTCGTTTACCGGGGCCAGCCGCGCTACCATAAAATAAAACTACCCGACCACGCGCGTGTACGTACCGGCCGCACTTGGCGACGCCATTATAAGCCGTATAACTTTATTGTCGCGGAGCGCGAAAAAGCGCGTAAGTGCCTTGTTTTGCCCGTGTATCCCCGACGCCGCCGTTATTTTCTTCCTCGGCATCGCGACGCGACGCGACTCGACGCCACGCGGCGCGACGCGACGCGATGACCGGCCGCTCCCGCGCGTTTTATTTCGCGTACGTGCGATTACCGGGACTCGGGCTCGGCGCGTCGAATGCGTGACGAATTCCGTGCGACGCGCGCGTCATCGATTGAAATATTTGTGTCGAAACATCGAAATTTAGTAAACGGCCCGGCCAGTTACGAGTCACGTTTCATCTGCGCGTTCGCCGATATTGTTTCCGGTCATCGGCGGAACTTGGAGAACGAAAAGCAAAGCCAACATGCGAAAACAGCCTGAAAAATTCAGTGAGAGGGATATTCGGATAATAAGAATCGGAACTTGCTCTCTAGCGTGCTGTAATCCCGCACAATTGAAACTCACCCTGTCATTTCGACGGAACTTTTATCGTGTATAAAGAAAAATGTATAAGAAAATGTGTCGTTTATGAAATTTATGTGAAATACATTGTGAATAATTAAGGATAGGGGGAAGAGAGAGAGAGAGAGAGAGAGAGAGAGAGAGAGAGAAATATGCTTCGAAATATTATTACATTGCAGCCACCGTAACGCATTATCGGGCCCTGCATCAAAATTCCGAGATAACCGGCGGGAAGGATATCTCATCTATCGCGCAGCCGAACGTTGTCGACACGTCGAAAGGTAAAACGGCGAAATCGCGCGTGACGGACGGCCGCGTATTTCAGGGGGTCGCGTTTAACGCCGGCACAGCATTAACATATTCCAGCCTATCCGGGAACAAACATCGACGCGGTGGCGTCACTCGTTCACCCCTTACTTCCGGCACATTTGTGTTTTGTTTCCAGCGAACGCACCGCGCGCGCATTGCCGTTTCGCGCGTCGTCCAAGCGTATCCTTCGCGATAGCGCTGGATCAAATCCGCCAAGAAAGAAGGATGCCTAAAATATATGAGAACTCCAACTCCCGTAGACAGCAACCAAATCATTAACTTTAATTTTGACAATATGCACTTTACTGTATTTAGTGACCGAAAGGAGATATATAGGTGGTTAAAGTAGGTAAAGTTTCAATACATTTGCTCTTATATCTCCTCAATAATTTTATCAAATCTCATCAAATTTTGAATGATTACTCATTGGTAAAGGAGCAATTATTTTTCAAGAAACTCTGGATCAGACAGTTCAGCACTTGACTCAATAGAAACAGTAATTGAATCGTCTGACGATTCCAGATAATTTTAGTTTTCAACTAATTGTTTTTTTTTTCATATTTTTTCCGTATTTAATTTTTATATTTATTTAGCGGAATGGGCCGTTTTTTTATGTATTCTACTATATATGTTCACAAAGATGCTATAAACTGATATCAAAATAACAATTCTCTAGTTTTCGACTAGAATAAGGATTTGAAATCATTGAATATGAGTTGGTTATATATCTCTCATAATATTGTTATGATATATATATTGTTATGATATATATATATATATATATATATATATATTGTTTTCCAAAAATGATCGAGAGCGTTCCTCACTTTCGCGAAATATAAGTATTCATATAATGTAATTCTGAAACCTTATATCTTACTTCGGACAAAGATGAATCAGGAGCAAATTGGATGTACTATCTTTTGGTATAGATGGAATTTGTGTCCGTTTAGGAGCCATTTCGGGCATCCTCCTTTCGACCCGATCGAACGACCATGATATTTGCAACATCGTTATAATTCATACATGATAATGTTTAGAAGAACAAATATATTTTTCCAATTTCCACGCGCGAACGCGAGATTTTCTTGCAGAGTTTTTGAATTAAACGGTGAACAACACGTAATGTAAATCGTGAGAAGGAGAGAAAGAGCGAACGAGCCAGTGAGATTGGAGAATATCTCTGTTCGCGGTTAGCGAATTGGACGTGAATAATAGAGTTCGCGCAGACCAAGGAGAGAGGATCGCACACGCCTTTATGGTTTTTGATATGGCAACGGTGCGGTGTATGAGTGCCAAAGTGCGCGCATACGAGCATCGTCCCAATGGGAGAATCTCCCGTCTCTCGTTTTACCGCCGGGCGATAATTCTTTCCCAACTCCACCGTCCCGCTTTCGTTTCAGGGAAGAGCTTCACCCTGACGATCATGCTGCAGACGTCGCCGCCGCAGGTGGCCACCTTGTCGAAGGCAATCAAGGTGACCGTGGACGGCCCTAGGGAACCACGTTCCAAGACAAGTGAGTACAACCTTACCCACCGCGGATAACGCGAATGGTGTTGTAACTTTTTACTCGAGTCTGTCTCCCGATGGCGGAGGGTCCGATTAAACGAGCGTGACGTACACTCGCCGCCAGACAAGTTGTTCGTTGCTTTTTCCTGTGACTTCTGGTATCGCGCGTATCTCTCCTCCGACAGGAGTGTTCTCCCAATGGACAAGACGTCCAGAACTCACACGAAAAGTAGCGGACAACCGATTTAGCCGCGAGTGTACGCGCCGTGGAAGAAAAGAGAGAGAGAAACGTGCAAGAGCCAATGTCGATCGAAGCTCGTGTCTGCGACACGTCGATTCATGAGAATTCATCCCACGTTTGCAGGACACCAGGCCTTTCATCCCTTTCACTTCGGACCTCGTCCATTCCCCTTCGGACACCCGCAGGACCCATTGGGATTCAAGCTGTCGGGTAAGTGGGTGTTCTCTAATCGAAGACACGCGCGCGGGGCATACTCCGAGCCTTCGTCGCGACGAGTTTGCGCGGGTACCTGCTTCCGGTGAAGCTCACCTTCAGCCTCTCGGCACGTCTACCCGTCGATAGATAACTAAGTTTGCAACCCTGTGCCGTGGCCCCCTCCCGAGAGGAGCAACTGCGGCAACTTCGGCGGGCCAGGGTCGACGCCCTCTTCTCGCACTGCTACCCTGGCTGCCTTCGTGGCTGCGAAGGGTGTCAAAATTGAGCGTCGGCAGGCACCGACTCAAAATTGAGTTTTGCCACCGGCCTCTAAGTGGAGAAGACTCTGATTAAGCCCCGGGAGCGAACTCTGCCTTTTCGTTTCCAAGCCGCTCTCTCGCTCTCTCTTTCTCTCTCGGTGACCCCAGCTCGCGAGAAGTCACGTGGGAAGAAACTTCGCGGCACGCGGTTTAACTTGGCCGTCGCGGAGTGTACGGGTGATCAAAAATATTCTCCTGCAGAACGATCGACGGATCGATCAAATCGGATCTCGTCTCTCCTTGATTCTCGTTACTCGCACGAAATCACGAGAGAGTGATTTAAATACGACAAACGCGCGTCTCTTAAGATTCGAGCAGCGAATGAGCGCGAACGAATATCGCAAAATATCTGACTCGTGGATTGTTTTTCCAGCGCGTAATCAGCGAAAACTCTTTCTTCGCTAATGCATTCGCTGCGATATAAACGATGGTTTAAACGTTTCATCGTCGCAGAGCGTTTTCGAAAAAGTTTTCAGGTATCCGGCCGGTTCGACAGGACAGTCGGGTGGCACGAATTCCATTGAAACTCGTTCGAAGCTCCAAATTTTGATGGGACTAGCCCGGAGCAGCGAGGGTCGGGTACTGATACTGGTGCACCGACAGTGTATTGTTTCGGCATGATAAGCGGCTTAACGGAGCTTCGCTCCCTCCTATCCCCGAGGCGTACTACGGGATGGCAGTCCTGCCGTCGATTTCTCGCTGCTGCTCCCATCCGAGCCCCGCGCATCCCCGCGCTACTCAATCAAGAATCAGCCACTGCCGCGCCCGCTGGTGCGCCTCGGAGCCTCGACTTTTCTTCTCTTTGCGTCTCCCGCCTCGGTTGATCCGCGCGGATCGTTCCGACTTCCCGCCGACGACACCGCCGGGGAGAATAATTAGAGGCATCGACGTTGATTCAACGATCATTTTTAAGCACCTCTCGGATCGTATCTTCTTTTTTTTCAAATCGCGGATCAACTGATGGGCACTTTAGGACGCAGGCGAGGGGAATTGAGTCCGGACTCGGAGATTCGCGTGGTGATTGTGTTAAAGAATCCAAATGACAGTAGAAGTATCGCGAGCGAATATCGCGAGTGATTGGCGCGTGATTTTCACGCGTCGCGGATAAATTGCAGCCCGCGGCAATTGGGTCACCTACATTGTTTCCGCCGGGGTGCGAGGACGGCACTCGACTATCGATCGGTTTGTCTCGTGCGATGCAAGTTTTTTCCAACCCTTTCACTGGGGGTTCGCCGGTCGACACACAGGTTGCGCCTCCGTCCAGTCCGACGGAGGGTCAGTCCGTGCACCTTTCCAACTTTCAAAGCCGACCGGCCGACTGCCCGCCCGACCCGCCGGATATCGCTGACTAGGTAAGGGTGTTCGAGAGGTGGTTTATTAGATATCTACGCCAGAGGGTTGATAAGGAGAAAGGGAAGAGCAGCGGGAAGAGTCGACGCAAGAGACGAGTGGCTGGCTGGTCGTGCTGGGTTGTTAAGGTGCCCATTGAGGTGTAACTAGGGGGATGTTATTAAATTTCGTTCTCGGGCCTACCTCGACAGCAGGGACGAATTTTATGGGCTCCCTAAGGGCTGCGTGAGAGGTCCGACGGGCCAATGCGCCTTCCCCACGAGGAAAGCTTCGATATCCGCCACTCTAATTTCGTCTTTCCGTCGATCTCAATATATATTGGGACGACGCGTTGCTCGCTCCCGCGGCGCCATTAATCTTTCATCGCGCGTACACGTTCGTCTTGTCAAAAGCAAATCGCCGACAATCACGGTTCGTCAGCGTTAACATACTTTTTATTTGCGTTGAAAATCAGTTACGTAGTGATAACGTGGAATTATTCGTGGAATTACGTCGAACTCTACTTTCCCGTAGATCACGAAAGTTCGAGCGGTAATCACAATGACGATGCTTTCCCACTTGCCGGCTGCGTTGATTTTTCAAAGTTTCACGATACCGTCCCGTCAGCAAGCTCGGAGAAAATTAATGTATCCGGTGACAGACACCACACGGCAGATCGTCGCTGAGATCGTCCACGAACGGAAACACCCTGATCGCGCGCCTCCCGGGAGGCCGAGAGCCGTCGTCTTTGTCAGTCTGGCTAAGGGGATGAAAAATCGCGAGGTGCCAAGATTCGAGTTAACAAGAACAGCTCGCGCAGCCCCAATCTGCCCTCCCTCTTTCCGCTCTCCCGTGTCAATTAACCGCCTACGAGGGGGGGCTGGATGGTAGAGGGGTTGGGGGAGAGAACCGGAAAAATCGCGACCCCTGTTTCAATAAGGTGGCCTTTACCTCATTTGGGGGAGATTGTTAGGAACGCTCAGTTTAAAACTGTCGCTCCGCTCCCGGATCGCTTTGCAGTAAATTCGCGACCTTCTTTAAAGCGGACCTCCTTTCTTGCCAGACCTGTCATTTGCAAAAAATGACGAATCTTCATTTCTCTTCTAATTTTTTCAATCAGATATAGTTTTCGCTCTTATTGATCCCTTTTCGTTAACAAATCATCGTTACTATAGTAATACAAGATGCGCTCATCTCAAGTCTCGTCGGATGAGGACTTGTCTAATCGCGACTGCTTTTATCGCGATCCGTCACTATCACGATCGTCGGATTATGTTCCACCTCCGAATTCGGATACCGTCGTACCTGATTTACGATGCGACGCGTTTAAAGGGCTCTTTCACGTACACGGGAAACCGAACGCGGCAACCCTTCGGGCGTGCGGTCCTTAAAGGGAACCTTTTTAAGGGTTGTTCCTGGTCCACCCCCGTGTCGAATCACTGCGGATCCTTTAAATTCGCGTCACATTTCACCCCCCTTCCCCTGCGCGTGTCTTGCAATGGCGCGTCCCGGGATGTTCCGTCTTTTAATCAGGTCCAGTGACCGGGACCTTTCTCTGGAAGCGACGGTAACTAATGACGCTCTCTCTAGCCGTCGGTCTCTTCTCTCATCTCCTTTCCTATCGCCGACACGAAAATCCACCAAGCCTAAGAGATGGAAGCCAGATAACGAAATTCCTGAAATTGATTCATCCTCAGCCGATTTTCTCGACCAACTTTGAGGCCAACTTTAAAGCAAACAAGTACTTGGTATTTGTAAGAATTGGACTGAACTTGGAACTGAATACGAAAGAATTGAATTGACATGTACTGTCATTAAATACAGGATCTCTTATTATTAGCATTCATACACTGCAAATCCAAATGTTACTTTGATCGAATCTCTTCTTATATGTTTTTTACCGTTAAATCTCGTCATTTAACACGTATGTATACGTATTAAATTATAATTCACAAATCTTCAATGTTCTTAAATGACGTAATTTAAAACCGTGTAGAAAGAGCTTCAACCAAATTGCACACTTATGCGTTTAAAAGTAACATACTTTGATTTATATTACACTTATAAAGGAAAAAGCTACATGTTCGGCTAGAGGATTATTATGAAAAGACTGAAACTTAAAGTACTAATAAAATTGATTTTTTTATACGATTTTAACAAAATTAAATAAATTTCTAGCGCATTCGTGAAATTAATTAAGTACCGCGCTAATAATAGTACAATGTTAAAATTCGTTTGTACATATTATCGTAATATGTAATAAACGATGGGGATGAAAATTTATGCATCGCTGAGCATCGCCAATTTCTCAAAAGATCCATCATTTTTGCGCTCTTTCGTGACTTCAAAGAGAAAATCTTGCAGCAGTGGAATAAAGATAGAGAGGAAAAGAGAGAGAGAGAGAGAGAGAGAGAGAGAGAGAGAGAATGAGAGAGACAGAGAGAGAGAGAGAGAAAGAGAGGGGAAAAGAGAGGAAGAGAGATAGCAATTTTCTCGTCCTTTCTCGAAATATCTCCTCGTGGAGCTTAGATCGGTGCCAGGGACCTTTCCAGGGTGGCATTTTAGGGGTTGCTGCGACGCGATAATGAGAACGGGCGCAAAGGGTGGGTGTGCAAAGACATCCAACCGGCAGTAGCTAGAGGATAGAACGCGAGGTGGAAAGAGGAGCGACGAACGAGCCGGAGAGTAACAGAGAGAGGATGCGAAGAGGCTGTAAAGAGGGGGATCGAGCTCCGCAAGGGTTAACGCCTTAGCAGCAAGAAGGGCGTTTTTAACGCCTGTTTTGCATAGATTTGAATAGATAAGGCAGACAGGAAAATACGCGAATTAATTTATTATGTATCTCGGGTTGGCGAGATCAGGGAGGTTTAAGGCGAGAAACTCGAAGAACTCTTCTCGCTCGTTCACGCCCCGCGTGTCACGCCTCGAATCAACGTCTTGAAACGGCTCTTTAAGTTTCATCGCCGCAAATGTGCTCGCGCTCCGAAACCCACGTCCGCCCGGGACAGATTCAAAGGGTTTTACAGTGTGAAATTTTACGGGCGACAGTTTATGTCGCCTCTCCTGTGATCCTCTTCTCGAGCTCTGAGGAGGAAACCGTCACGACGTCGCGTGAATAATTGCGGGACGAGAGGTGTAAGAAAATTCTGAGTCTCGTGCACCTCGACAACGAGTCCTGTAATCGACGTGGCCAAATTTAATTCACGCCGCGGCTCGGCGGCGAAACGTATATAAAGCTGCGCTTAAAAGCTCATATTACACGTGACGTCACATTACCGCATCTCGGGGGGTGGCGCGACCAAAGTACGTAGCACATTTTGAGCACGCTGCTCGATAATACATCATCCCTTAAAGCTCCAGTACTCCGATGGAAGGCGCACGCAAAGGCAACTAACCCTAGGGCCGTAACGTTTAAGCTTAACATTTCTCACCCCTTAAAGGGTAGCGGCGGCTCCTTGAACCCTTTCAGCCGCGTCTCCCGCGCACTGTCTCCCTCGCTCTCACTCTTTCCCAGATCTCGCCGGGAGCCCACCCCTCATTAGTCTTCATTTGTTTTCGGAATTATCGCCCGCCAGCCGAACCCAACCCGGCACGCGAGTTCCGTCGAAAGAGGGTGCGCGCACGGCATTTTCGGGGTTTATTAAATTGAAAATATGTTACACCATTTCATCCCCATGGGAGAAAGATACGTGTCCGTATCGAACGTTTACACCTTGTGCGCGAACTTGATAGGGCTGTCCCGAAAATTGTTAGGCATTTTTCAAATATTGCCTGAGAAATGAAAACAGCGCTGATGTACACCGTAAAATTTTTGTTGCAATTTGTCGATCTTATATCTTGAAGAATCAAAGATTATCGACATTATTGAGACATAGTTATTATCAATACGGATATTCTATCATCGCACATGTCAATCTGATCTTTGTCACTTATTACACGTACAAATCTCGTCGACGTTTGTAACGAGGCATGTCTCTGAAGCGACGACTTAAACTCGATCGCTCGCTAACGAAAAGTCGCGAGAGAACTCATTGTCAGTTATCGGGACGATGCTAGCGCGACGCGAGCCGTCACCTAAGAATCCCGCTGAAAAGCTTACCGAAGTGGGTTCTTATTCATGCTGCAGCCAACGGAAGCCGTCCGTTGGCCCCCGTAAGCTCGGTGGCAGCGGTGCTTTCGCGCGCCTCTTATCGTTTTCTTAATCCCCTCATAAAGTAGAAGGGCTACGAGCTCTCACGGCTGGCCCGTTCAGTGTGCCACGCTGGTGTGTGGTAGGACGCGAGATAGCGGTGTCCTCCCTGGCGAGCGCGCGGCTTAAAGAGAGCTTAAAAATCACCCCTTCAACCCCTACTGAGCTTTTTCACATCCCACTACCCGTGGCGGCGCGACCGGTGGGGGTGTGCAAGCCGCCAATGGGACGATCCGCGTGTCTGGGTGATCACGCCCTCGTGCCAGTGACCGGACAATTCTCCCCGCTACGGGAACCGACTACCCCTAGCTTGCCACCTCGCCGTGACCCCTACACCCCCAACGTGCACGGTGGCTTCGCAGCCTTCACGGAATTTTTAAACTGCCCCGCACAGATGACGGCATAATCTGTTATTGATCAAGGTCTTTCGGAAAACCGATACCACATCGATGACCACGCGGCTTACTCCTTATACCGTTCCTCCTCACGCTCGGCGACGCGTCGAGAGTCGACCGCGTTTGGCACGTCGTCGGCTATCGTCGATCGTGGAATCGTGCGAGAGGGGTGAGATATTCTTTTCTCTTGAGACAGCGATAACGCGCGGCAAGCGAGAGAAAGAGAGAGAGAGAGAGAGAGAGAGAAAGAGAGAGGAAGAGCGATTTTTCCCAGTGAAAAGAGACGAAAACCAATTTGTTGTTTCGTAGAAGCGTACACAAGCGACAAAGGCGTGGGCGGTGCGCGACTTATGTCAGTCCGGTTTGCCCGACCGATCACGCTTGGACGAACTTTTTGATGTCATAAATTTAATTGCATTCAAACACATGCTTGCGCGACCGCGCGATATTGGCTATTATCGAAAAAAAGGTGATCGATCGTCCGTGCATTCTCTGTTGGATAAATTTAACTGTCCATCCACGTCAAAACCGCCTCTACGTCAAAGGGATGCGTTTCTACGACTCGAACTGCCAGTCGATCACCGCGTTTACCTGCCTGAAAATTATACAACGCCATCGTGATGCCCAGAAATATGTTGTGTCTTGTCACAAAACGAATCGTATCAGTCACTTTCAGGTACCTGCCGTCTACTCGTCGAGTTACTCGCTTTTCAGAAGATAGTGACTTATCTGAAAGTGTCAATTGCCAACGTGTGCACGCATGACTACCAAAGTGATGATCGAATCTAACGTCTATTCTTAGATCTACGGGGATGGAAACCGCGCAAACGACTATAAATCGCGCGATAAGAGAGAGAGAGAGAGAGAGAGAGAGAAAGAAAGAGAGAAAGAGAAAGGGGAAAGTGTCAGCAACGGCAAATATTTCGGGGCGATATAGAGGTCAACGCGGTGCGCGGTGACAGCGGAGACACGCCGTGCAAACAGAATCCCCGGAAACGCATAATCTGCATTTCTTTGATTGCACAGGATTGCAACACCTGGGTCTGGAGCAAGGTGCGGGCCAGGGTTGGGGCGGGTTACCCCGAGGATCTCTACCACCGCACTGTCTTCCACCGCCGCCCGGCCACCATCCGCACACACACCCACAGCCGGTTGGTGCGTCGGCTTTCAATCCCTTCCACCACGCCATCGAACAAAGATCCCCGAGGCTGCCCGGACCTAATACCGGTAAAGATGCATGATCGTTTTGCGAGAAAAGAAACTCTCGCGGAAAGTTCGAGTCGCGCCTAAAGAGTCTTTAAAGAACGGGGACGCGTCTCATTTAAGTGAGGGCGCCGTTTGCCTCGGTGAGAACGAACGATTAACAGCTGTGTAAATTCGTGTGTCCGAAAGAATCCACGAGGAGCGACCTGGGCCCCATCAGTGTGTCGGTGCGGGAAGTAACGCCGACAACGTCACCCGGTAACCCCGGCCCGGGCTTGCTGACGACGGCCTCCGTGACGGCGCCGACGCCTCCCGCCGAGTCGACCACCACTACTACCACGACGCCTAGCCCGTCTGGACATCACTCACACTTTCAAGGTAAAAGTCCAGACACTCCCGACCCGAGGTCTATTCGGCGACGTGGGTCCCCCCGCATACATATACGCGCATATACATGTACAAGTGAACATATACATGAACAAAAGCTAACGCGTCGTCTTGTTCGTAACAGGTCTTCATCTATTGGGCGCCACGGGATCCATCTTCGGGTCGATATTCGCGCCGTTGTTGCCGCAGTCCTCGTGGCTCTACAATCCCTTGTACCACACGCAACAATATATTTTGGAACCGGAATGGCATGCTTTGGCTTTGAGAATGGCGCAACAACGACTGCAGAGGCCGGATCAGGCCCGTCTGGAGGAACTCAGGAAGCTCAGAAGCAGTAGCGACAGTCCTGAAAGCAGTACGAAGGACGAAGAACGGAGAGGAGACGAACAAGGGATCTCGCGCCGGTCCGGATTGGACAGTCCGGATGACAGCATCGAAGTGGACGACAGAAACGATCAAGATCTGAATAGAGACCGCATCAGGAGCGATGAATCCCTCCCCGAACAAGATTCCCCGAGAATCTCGCCGATTAGAAGCGACCTGGAAGACGCCGCGTCCACGGACGCCACTTTTCAGGAGTCGTCGATTCGTTTACGACCGAGCATAGAAAATCTAAACGACTCGGAACTACAAATCGATCAGGATCAGATAGCCCGTCGCGGCGATCTAACCGTGAAAATTCGCCTGGAGGGCACAGTGGATCTTAGTACGAAGAAGGGCCAGGACAAAGAAAATATCGGTCAAGATCTGACGACGCGAAGGAAGGACGAAGGGATAGACGTGGAGAGAGAAGCCGTTAGAACGCGAAGAGAGAGAAGTCCGAAGCCTAGGCACGTGTGGAGACCTTATTAAGAATTAGACGCGGAGCGAAAGAGCGCGTTCGCGCGTCTCTGCGCGATATCCTTCGAGCCTGGCAATTTTCACGAACTCGACGATCGAGAAACGAGGAAGAGAAAAGGAGTCGTTGGCTCGTCGCGAGACCGCAGGTCGAGCTTACTTCAAATCTAGACAAATCTCACGGCGCGCGGTCTTCCCTCGTCCGCAAAAGAATGACCTTCGCTGAGAACGCAGCGAACGTTGATTAATCTTATCTCGATGAACCAAGACTAATCCCACAGACAGGGCTTGCACGATGTTACAGAGATTAGTTTAGCAACGCTAAGCGATATATCATCATCGTTAAGTTGTCGAGGGACAGACGGGATACGTCCAGTCGGACGTTCGGGCGTCGCGCGGCGATTGAATCCTCCGCTTGGAAAATTAATCGTCAAGTTTTCGCGCCAACCTTTTTGTCGGAGTTTTACCTGTATATCACTCGCCCGTCGCGGTGTCGTTTCTAAGAACTGTCATGGACTCGAGGACTAACCAGGGTTTACGTTCGCATATAGTATGTAAATATATAATAATGTCCGATTAATTATCTAGGTTAATAATGTTGCAAGTACGCGTTAAGCATTACCCCCCTCTTGTCATTCTGGTTAAGAATACTCAAGGAATCTCCTAAACGTCTCATCAACCACACGAGCCTGTCGCTGTCGCGGAACGACACGCCATCTTACAATCCTGAAGAATAAGTTTCTTTGATCAGGATGCGATTCCGAATTCACTCTTCCCGATCGTCGCCTTGAAACAAAGCGCTTTGACGACGAGGAAACCTCAGAAAAGGACACGTAAAAAGATACTCGTGTGGTAGGTCAACGTTTAGTTCCCCGATACAAGCGAAAATTCTGAGTAGCTCGCGTTGTAAATATTACCACCCTAAGGACTTCGAATCCCGGCCGAGTCACCCCGTCGAGCCGTTGTCTCCTTTTCACGAGGCAATGCCGTTGTCGTTCAAGGCGACGCGATATCGATATATACATATAATCGTGGGAAAAAATTTCATTGTATAATTATCGTTCGTGAGCTCCACGAGTCGTGCTCGACAACGTTGTATGTACGCGTGACTGGCCTTAATCAAAATCATTCATTGTTTAAGTACATCATCAAATAAAGTAATATCAGCCGTTCCACGATATCGATTTATTCTCTTGTTCTACGATCGGCGTAGATTCTCGCTGGGGACACTTGGCGGAGTTCAATCTGGTAAGTGCAAAGTAATCTCTCTTTCTCTCTCTCTTTCTGTGATTATATATTATATAAATATGCTGGAAATTATCAACTCTCTTATTTCCGCGATGACGATAATTCTGCGATAATTCGCTCATAAAACATGATAATTTTCCAACAGGAAGTGCTCGAATTCTTGTATGCCTTGTATGTTGCACGACAATTATAAACAAAGCAATAATTATCTGACGCATTGCGCGTCAAATTATCTCACTATTATCAATTATCAATATCATGGCGTGAAAACCGGCCCGAAGTATCTTATAGCGCAACATTTCTTAATAACATTTCTTAAAAACGCGTCGCACTCGAATATATCCTTACGGCACTCCGCGACAAAATGAACAAATCGCAATCGTGTATCGAGCCATCCGCGCGTGCAACCTAATCCGGTCGGACGAGATGCAGCAGATTCAATAATTCGCCGCGATTGCAATCGAGCGGGATGCACCGCACGCAAAAACGGGCAGGCCCGATATCCGCACGGTGAAAAGGTCCACGTGATTGATGGGAAACAGACAAAGCACCCGTCAGCCCCGCACGCTGACCGGCGTCCCTGAAATCGAGATAAAAAGACCGCAAAACAATTTTCTACATTATTTTCCGATGCGCGCCGGGTCAAATGAGCAATAATGCCGACACGTCGTGCTCCCCATGAATCTCTCCGTGCCGCGTTTTTCAACGGGTCGTTCTACCTGTCCGCGACCGCGCGTAATGTGTTTACGATTACGAGTATTTTCGTTACATATTTTTTTTTGCTCACGTTTTCGCATCAAAACTACTTCTCTCTCTCTCCCTCTCTCCCTCCCCCTCCCCTCCCCCTCCCTCCCCCT
>NW_022639486.1:605357-609814 GCF_010583005.1 Odontomachus brunneus | reverse complement strand
GTCCCGTCGCCCGCGTTTCCCGGCCGTTTCGGCATGGAACTCGTGGACCCTCGTCTCTCCCTCGCGCCAACGCCGCGCGTCAACGTCACGGTGTACGGAGTGATTCATCGATCGAACGTATTCGCGTCCCTGCGTCCATTCCCCAAAATAGCGACAAAGACTAGTGCTCTCGTAGCCGCTCGCGTAGTTCGTGTTCGGGCTCGCGACTCTGAAACTACGAGCCGGCGAGAACCGCCAGACGTACGAAAATGCATTTCGGGACAGCTCGTCGCGGAGCGACGCGACTGATTTTTCGCAATAACGTGCGCGCACGAAACGAACGCCGGATGCCCTTCGCAGAATTTGACAGGTATTTTGAGTACAACGGGAAACCGTTGTTTCACGTTAAATCGACCAAACCGATCGTCTCGACCGCTGAATACTTTTAATTGCCTGCTTTTACGCGGGTATGATTAATATTTCGATCGTCCAAACATGGTTATAAAATTAACACAGACGATCCACGGAGATTCGTTTGCGTTTCCACTTGTGCGAGAGTGACGAGATTATCGGCCGAGAAGTTCCACGCGAAGTCGAACGCTGTATCGAGATTAAGCGCGCCTGTAAAGCACAGGCACCGAAGAGGAAGAGATAAGGAGCGAACACGCGGACATATCGGCGGAAAAGGAAAGAGAGGAGCAAGGGCGCAATCGCGGATGCAGTAAGAAAGAAAGGTGGATCGCTTAGGAGACGCTCGTGCACCCCTTTTCCACCTCGCTCTTCGGCGAAGAATCGGCGGCGACGGCGGCGGCGGTGGGGCCGCATGGAAGGTGTTGAAGCACGGAGAAAAATATCTCAGCCGTAAATAAATTATAGGAGCCGAAAAAAGTTTCGCAGCATGCCAGCGTCCCGCTGCTGCCGCTGGCTGCTGAGTTCCGGATAGCGCGCGACGCTCGTAAGAGAAGGTCGGAGGTGGTGTACTTTAGTACTTTTTGTCCTTCCAAGCTGCCACCGCCCCGCCCGACCCACCGCCTTTCCCGTTAGGAGAGGGTGTTCTTTTTATTTTTTCGCTACCCTCTCTGGCAGCCGAGCACTTTAGATAATAAGGCCAGGGCGCTCGGTACGGACGAAAGGGTAAATTGGGTATTCGTCCGAGGAATTATCTCTCTAATTTCTTTAACGTACCAGTCTCTCACCTTCCGTTCCTCTTATGTACGTATAATTTCCATCGCATCGCGCGCGCAACCTCCCCTTACCAGCTCGGGATCGGGACGGACCCCATCAGCGGATACGAGAACCTCTTCACGCTTCCTGAGGATGAAAGCTTAACCCACCTGCTAGGAAACCCGGTAGCGAGAGCGAGAGAGAAAGAGACAAGGGGAAAAAGAGGTCCGAGCCGGCTGACGTAATTATTTCGTCGATTCTTTTGACGCGGTTCGCCGGGATCGATCATCGCCGCGACCTCCGCGCGATTTTACACACCGTCTGCCTTCTTTTTTAGATATTCCAGCCATTGAACAGAACTATTAAATGCGCTCAACTCGATCCGAATTCGCAGATTAGAAGCGCAGATTGGAAGCAAGACGCGCGCGATATTTCGGCGAATATTCGCGCGTCACGTCAAATTCGTTCTCAGAGTCTAAGCAGCTGCTGATTAACCAGCTCGGACATGTGGACCAAGCCTGCCTACTTGCCTGTCCGCGTGCGATGCCTAAGACGCTCGCTCAATCTTGCGGGGGATATAACAAAACTATTACAAGCGGCACGCTGAAGCTAATAATAACAAACGATGGCCGGTGTAAGGAGGGTCGGCGGTGTAATTCGTACAAATGATAGTTCACGGCTATCGGTCGGCGGCGAGGGTAGAACCTCGTATCCATCGGAATGGCCCCGAAATGAGATCCCACCCTTGCAGGTCCGAGTTCGACAAATTCGGTTAACCGGATGAAAAATGAAGCGTTACCATCGCCGTACCGTTCGGCGTTTGATTTCTTCGCTCCTCTTAGGCGATACAGCCCGATCGACCGTATTCCTCGTGTATTCGTGCAATCTTAAGATTCCGCAGATATCGCGTTAACTTTGTGAAATTCTCGTCAATTTCAACGAAGATTTTCCACGGTAATGCAGCCGAAGAGCGTTTCTCCTTTTTTCTATTTTCTTTTCGTTTTTTACTGTTTTCTAACGTCACGATGATCAGTTCTGACGAGAGAACGACTCGAGAGGATTACTTTGCGAAAGACGAGAGAGCCCTATACGCGACTCTCCTGCGGATCAGATGTCAACGCAGAAATAACTGTAAGAGAAGAGGTTTGTTCCTCGCGTAGCCCCGAGGCGCTCGTCATATTATGTTTGCTTCTGGTGTTTGCGACTCCTCGTGCTCCGAACGACGATATCTCGGATGAAGGGTGCCTCGACGATAAGGCAGATGTATCCGTATTCATTCCCCGTCTTCTCTGCATTGCACGAGAAGAGACACTTGATTATTCGCGGACGACGGGGAGCAGTGCAACGTTAATCTCGCGTTGCGGCTGAGTCTCGCGAAAAATTCAGGAAACATCCCAACGACGACCACGCGACTTTCCAGGAGTATCGCCGGCGAATCTCGAAATCCGCCGCTTTTTTCGCGCACGAGGGGATGTTGCCACAGCAGAATCGAGCAAACCGTGAACGACCTTAATTCCATTTAGGTGCGCTTTGGCAAATCGTCGGCGGCATCTTTTCAACGGCGGAGACGAACGAACGAATCGAACGGGACGAGTCGATGAAAGGGGATGCAAACGGGGGAGAAGGAGGTGGTAGTGGTGGTGATGGCAGCATCGCCAAAAGCGTAACTCTGCCAAAGACAATATAAAAGTTGGGAGGGTCTCGCGGGATTGGAAGTCGTAAATATCATCTGCTAAATAAAGCTTCATCCTCGAGTACGACTCGGGCGACGGTGAAAACCCCTTTGCACCGCTCGCAAGAGGGCGACGAGTCGAAGACAAAGACTCGTAACGCCTCGTGGCATTAAGGTATTGAAAGGACGAAGGGTACGGTGCATTGAACGATGTCTCTGTTCGATCGTCTGCTTACGCAATCGCGTTGTGTATTTTTACCGACCGTAGTCTTCGAGAAAAGAACAAAACCGACATTTTAATCCTATTTTAGATCTGAACTTTCTAATATCTGTGTATTCTGAAGGAAAAGTGTATGTGTGGAAATTGAGATCCGACATAGTGCTTCTCAATGGCAGAAAACACACACAATACCACTTGTAGATTCTGAAAAGGATTGCCCAGTAAAGCGCGCGCGCGCTAACAAGTTAAATAGAATTAAAAGAAGTTGATACATGCTTTGTAGTATTAAAATAAGCGTTAAATGATATTGAAAGTAGGATTAAAATTTCGACTCGGAAAAGAAAATGCAATATGAGACAAAATCTACTCGAATCGACTTCTCCACGTGACAAAATCTATGAATGGATTCGGATCTAGGAGAAGAGATTGGTGCGTCGAAAGGGGCACCACTTTCGCGAAGCTGTCGTTTCGACGCAAGCCATTATTTCGAACACGAGTTTTTATGGGATTCGCAAATGACATGGGACAAGATGATACTCAGTCTCAGAATTAAAATCTCCCCCATCCCCGTGCATCCTGGATATTTGTTCTTCCGCAGCGGAGTGTGCAACGGTTCGCCACGGAGGCTTCCGCTCCTACCCTTACACGCGCGCGAGCCATTAAGCAGAAACGTTTGGCTAACCGAGACAAAAATCCGGCGACGATATTTTTCTGTTCCCTTCCCGTGATAGGAAAAAGGGGCAGGAAATAGAAGGAGGAAGAGGAAGAGGAGGCCAAAGGGTGGTTAAATTCCGTGCGTGCCAGCACGGACAAAAGATAAACGCCGTCGTTGTCGTCGTCTTTCGTTTGTTTCAAGCGTCATTTGTTTGGCGGCCTCGCTCGTGGCTTCTCGAAACTCGGGAAAGCGACAAGGGATGAGGTGGTGACGATGGTGGTGGTGGCAGTGGAGGTGGGATTGCGGGGGTGAAAAAGGGTCTCGAGGCGCATTCGGGGGACGAAGGACGCGGGAGATATGGGGTTGCATGGTTAGGAGAGGCCGCATTTGAATGCCACCGGAAGCGAGGGAACGCTCTTTCATCTAGGCTTTGTCGTGCCACCTACATCCCGACGTCCGTTGCGTACCACTTCGGGCGCGATGGACGTCCAAATTCTCTCTGGGAAGGATAGGACTGAGCCGGCGGATTCATTCGGCGACGATCGCGTGCGGACTTTACGAGCGTGAACCACGTCGTGAACGACTTGGGAATGAATTTAACAACTGATAATTAAGAGATCGGTAAAATAGAGAGAGAAAAAGAGACGGTCTCTCTTCTCCCGGCGTATATCGGGCCATCTTGGAGCATTGGCTAGACTTCGCCTGAAGACGAAATGACGACAATGACGAAAGACGGAGGCGGAGATAGAGAGATGGAAAGGGGGGGG
>NW_022639486.1:591907-605238 GCF_010583005.1 Odontomachus brunneus | reverse complement strand
AAGGGGGGGGGGGAGAGAGAGCACGCCGCGCCAGGGAGGGATTTCTTTCACCAGAAAATAATTAAGGTTTTCTATGGAGATGATGGATTCGGCGAACCTGCCGTTCGCTCAGTCAACGTCAGAAGTTGACAATAGGTTCAATAGATGGAGCGCTCCTTTATTTAAAGTAGCTTTGTGTCCTCCGCCGGAACCCTCTTCTTGCCCTGGCCCAGTGGGTCTCTGAATCTGGATCAGATATGTTCGGACTGGCCTTTCCGTACGAGTGGCTGGCGAAATTAACGAGAAAGAAGGAGAAACTTCTGCGAGTCAGGTATCACAAGACGCAATGCACGATCAAATCCCCTAAACTCGCGGAAAAAATCAATGCAAGCAGTATAGCAGAATGTTTCTTCTCTACTCCGTTTCACTAAGTCGCTCGACTCTACGCTGCGAGAGAGAGAGAGAGAGAGAGAGAGAGAGAGAGAGAGAAAGAGAGAGAAAGAGCACTTATAAATTTGATCCCCCCAGCCATCGATTTCGGTGCGGAGCAAATGAGAGATTCGGGTCGCCGCGAGTCAAGGAGGATATTACGAGGACCATGGAATCCGATCGCGGCGGACGGTTGCAGCGCGCGTCGAGCTCTCGTACCGCCAGACACGAAACGAAAACAAAGACGAGCGTTTAACGATATTGTCACGGGAATCCCCTCAGGGGGACCAGAGATGGTTCCTCCAAGCCGTAGCTGACGGGAACCAGCGCCGGATGCTGGATGTTGGGTGCCGGGCGTACGGCTGGGTGGTATTATTCCGAACCATTTATCACTCCGGCAAGCCGACAACCCCTTTCGCTTCTCTCGCTCCCTCGCACGCCCCCGCTTTCTTCCCCGCACACCGCGTTCGTGAGTTTTTATAGCCGCGAATCGTCGCAATATGCCGACAAGAGGCTTACGACACCCGCCTGAAGAAACTCGACGACAGATTAAGAGGGTGCAAGAATTTTTTTCCCCATCCGGCTGTGTGTAGCTTCTTAGCCCACTCTCCCTCTCCCTCTCTCTCTCTCCCTTTCTCTCACCCTCTCTCGTTGAACGGATTAAGTTCGCTTAATCCAGATCTCGCGAAATCGTTTGGCGAAAGAGGAGACACCGCGTCTGACGTATACCTCTGCGCGAAAGGGTTCGCGCGACTACGGACGAAGACGTATCGTGTGAGTTTTTGCGCGTTTTTCCGAGTGAACGGAAATTTTCTCAAGTGTTCCCGACGTCGCTCGGTACCCCGTAAGATAACGACGTACGTGCGACGTTGCGGCAGATGCGTGCGTTTTCCTCGACTATTTGTCTCTTTCCATCTCTTTTTCTCTCTCTCTTCTTCTCTTTCGCTCTCTCGAGACAGAATCGAGATCTGAAAACAGCAACGAAAAGAGGACCCGCGCGCAATCTTGCGCGCTTCTCAGCAACGCACGCGACCTCCGAAAAAGAATCCCTGACGATTCGTCGCGACAGCGCGCAGAGTGGACCAACGTGCGCGAGATCGCGAATGTAATCTGCTAAAAGTCTGCTTAATTATGAGCGGTAGCGACGCCGGGGATATTCGAGGCGAGCTGGCGCGGGCGCGCTTCTGTTTTCGGACTTTTCCATTAGCCGGATGAATCGTTAGTCTTTTGTTGACTTTTATTGGGGGATGCTGGCAGACGCGTGCGCGCGCGCGCGCACGCTCGCGTGCTTGTGTTGGTACGTGGCTCTCGGTACTCGACGGCGCGCGACCGTGATTAATAAAGTAAGACATCTCTTTTTTACAATGCGACGTAATTTCGCGCGTACTCGCCATCGCTATCGCCGTCGTTGCCGCGCGCGCGTTACACACAGCGGTCGTTTCGTTCCCGCTTAATCGGACCAACGATTAATTGCGACGAAAATATAGTTGTGATCCGTCAAATCTCGACTCTGTACCCCTTTAGGGTACAGAGGGAAGATTCGGTTGCACCATCCCCGAATAAAGAGCTAGCTCACAGTTGAATCATACGCCTGATTTTGTTTTTCCTTCGAAACAAGAACAGATTGAACTGTCAATTAGATCACCACTTGGTTGGTACAACTAGGCCTTATTCTCTCTCTCTCTCTCTCTCTGGCGCGCGCGTAAATGTAGAACGCCAGGGTGACACGCCAAGTTAGCGACAATCGGTGTTTTCTGTATCACCGGGGGGTCGCTTTTAAAGGAACCCCGTGGTATAAAATGGGAAAAGATCGAAAGTACTTTGCGCGGACCAAGGATTCAGCCGGTTCTCGTGGTCCAGCTCCATCGGATCGACTGGAGGGTTAATTTTCTGGTCAGTTGGTCGCTTCTGGCTCTCCAGGGTTATAGTGGCGATCTCGAGGCCCGTAACAACCCCTACTTTACCCCCCACATAAATATCCGGAATTAGCCATTTCTCCTGGATTCTCTCTCTCTCTTACTCTCTTTCTCCCACGCTCGTCCACCGTCTCTCCTCGTGCTCGCTCGGACTGACTCCCCGCTCTCGTCTCCCTCTTCCTGACGGCGGCGGCGGCGGCGGCCAGCGTGGACTTTGGTTGTCGGGTGGGGTCTACGATCACTTGACCGATTAAGGACCAAAGCAGAGGGCTTCGATTCGAGTAGTCGCTCCGTTACGCGGGGGTTGTGAGTGGATTGACGTAATTGAGGAGAAAACACGATGCAAACCGTCATTTCGCGGCGGACTCGAGTAGAACTCGCGTTTCCCCGTACCGCGAGGAGCGTTTTGACCCGCGATTAATCAACTTTCAGCTTCCCCTTGGTCGAGCAACGTCTCATAGCGTACGCACAGCCACTACGCCCACGTTGGGGACCAGTCGTCGGACCCGAGAAGCTCACGTTTGCCAAATGGAACCGATACCGACGCTAACACTGACTTTGGCGAGGCGCGAGAAAGCGAAGATCCTTGAAACCTCTAATAAAGGTCCAATCTTTGGACCGGAAGAGTTTCAAACGCTCGACAGACTTGTGCGTAATCTATCTTTATATCGCCAATATATCTCCCCTCGATTATAATACCGAAGTAGGTATTATAATCGTGTCTTATAGCGTCTTGTTCGCGTGTCATAACCAAGATTGCATTGGATAAGAAAAACGCAATTGCACCGTTCTTCGCGTGCAATTTCGCGTTTTCGGTATTGCCAATACGTGCACGATAAAAACGAAGATCGCCGAACGCTTGTTAGCTCGATACGGTGTCTCAAAGTTCGAAGCGGCTCCCTCCGACCGCCGGCGTCGCCGTCAGCTTCCGGCCAGAGCCGGCAGCCCTCGCGTCAGCGAATAACGGGGATTTCCTCGCGAATGAGACCAGGAATGACTGCGACGCCCGGTGAACGAGCGAGCGAGTGAGCGAAGGACCGGCCGGCCAGATCGTCTCCTCTCGTTTTTACTCACTAGGGATTAAACAAAAGCCAAAGCTCCTTAAACTGCGGTCGCAGCTAAGCTGGATACATGCGAGGGTCCCACGAAGCGGCCTGCGCCAGCTCGCTCTTTTGTCCGACCCCGTGATCCTCTTTACTCTTCGTGAACTGCCACGTAACAACGTCTCTCGATGCGACATGAGACTCGAGCGGTGCCTATGTTTAGCTTATTTGGCGAGCGCATTAGTCGAGTACGACCAACGCTTCGAGAGTTCGCGGGTACGATCCGGTAACCGAGAGGCTCCGATCGACTGAGCGTCGGACTGCTTGAGTTGCCCTCGTTTATAATTGACCAGTGTGTCGTCTAATCCGGTACACGGAGCGAGTCTGGTCTTACTCTCATCTACGAACGCTTCCAACGACTTAGAGGAGATGAGCGCCCCTTCGTCGAGGCACGCTGTCGCGTTGTGAGCGCGAATTGATAGTCCAAGGAGTCGCGAAGATGTGAATCCCGATATTTTTATTCTATGTTAATCCTGCAAATTCCATTCAACACTCGACGAACTGATGAAGGATTTTCAAGGATATTAAGGGCAAACTAATACCTTGATTTTTACGAACAATTGCTCACTGCCGTTTTCTCCAAGTTGTGTCTTAAGTAAAAACTCACTTCAGGATAGTTTGGTATTCGATTATTTCTATATTCTGCCTACAGTTAAGCAAGTTGTACAATTAATATACAGTTTATCGAAATTAAATGTGAAGATAAAATGTCAATAAAATATCGAAATAACTAAATGATTATGATTAAGTTCTTTTCTCAGGACACAATTTAACATGAAGAAAATGGTACCAAATATTCAATGGTACCAAATATTAACTGGTTGCATCAAGGCAAGACAAAAGCATGTACAATATATGGGAGGGAATTTGCACAGAGTTAATATGAAACCATAATTTCGACTCAGGAAGTTCCCGGGCGATACGACGTTAAACAACTTGGAACTTTTCGCTTGGCGCGAAATGAAACTTCGCGAACCGACCAGTCGATACGTCCTGACAAAACACGCAAACAAACGCAAATGGCAACACGACGCTGGGACCGGTGGTGGACGTCCGGTCGGTTAGTTTTGGAGGACGGTCGCGCTTCTAGTAGCCCGGGGGTAGGACACATTTTTCTCCTAATATGAATTCCGCCGGCACCACGGTCGTGAATCACTCCGATATCTCTGTCTCTTAGCACTGGCTATGAATACAATATCGAATGGCTAAGAAGCGGGGGCTGACTACGCCGGATGGGATAAAGTCGGGATTGGTGATAAAAACGCCCCGGCGAAACAGCCTTCGGCGCTTTCGTTCGTTTTCTCCCGTATATCCGCCAGATCCGAAAGGTTCTCATATTTTCAGTCTCCGTCGCGACGATCGTTTTAATGCGCTAATCTCGCTGCGGCGACGACGGCGGCAGCGGCGGCGGCGGCAGTGGCGGCACAGAGGAATGGTTTCGCAGTTCTATCACGACGACGCGACTAAGCGAACGAACATCGGAAGAACGGAGAACCTAGATTATCCGAGAGAAAGAGAGAGAGAGAGAGAGAGAGAGAGAGAGAGAGAGAGAGAGAAGAGGGAAGAGAGAGGAAGAGAAAGAGGGAGGGAGAGAGAGAGAGAGAGATTGATCGCCGGTCATTCCGCCTTTATTCTCGCGAACCGTCGGCCCGGAGACCCGTGTGGGAAAATCCAAGTCGCGCGTCGCACATCGCGAATTCTCGAGGCCCTTTCCACTCCTCGGCCGCCTCCTGCTCGTCTACCCGCCCCAGCTCGACAAGACGAAAAGTTCTTCTTCTCCCGAGGCAGCCGGGATCGAGATCGGGATCGGGATCAGTTACGGGGTAAGGTCGAAGAAGGACTGATCCTGTATTTGAATACGGGACTCTCTCGGAGGACTACATGCATTTTAACTACCGGCCAGATGCCGCGGCTCTCACGCTGCCCCGTCGCCCAGGCATCGTCAAGTTTCCGAACTATCGTTACTCGGGCCAAGGATGTGGGGCCTTGAATCCTAAAGACAGCCTCCACTTTGAACTCCCGACGACGCTTGACAAGCGATTCCCTTTAGAAGCTCGTCAAATGATAAGAACGCGTCTCCTTGCCGGTATCTCCTCGCTAATTTATAGGGATGGACGCGAAATTAAGTTTAACCCCGACTACGTGCTGCCTCTCGCCGCTGTTTCGCGAGGGGTCGAAGGGGATTTGAATTACGTATTGCCGATACACGCTCTAGTCTCTCTATATTTTAACACGTTAACTGCCAATAAAGCGAGACCGGTGATCAACACTGAGATTTCGTTGAGTTTCACTTATTTTCGTATAAAACGTAACTGCATGAAAATTATGCATGTAAGCCAATGGGGAGCCAATAAAAGGAGTTAGCGAATGGAATTTATTTACCGTATCCTTGATGATTGAAACATTATAGTTGAGCATTAGAGTAATCCATGAAAATCAGTGTGGCGCAGTCGACGTGTTAAAACGAAGCCGATCGCGGCGGGTGCTTCATCGTAATCGTGAGCGTCGCTTTCGCGATTCACAGACACGATCCGCGATAGAGCGGGCGATTCGTTTGATCCCAGCTACATGTCGATAAAACAGGTCGACGAAGCGGGGGTGCACCGGCACGGGGCTTGCGAGAGGCATCTTATCTAGCACCCGCTGCGAACACGAACGCCAAGAGGATAGCGTAGGTTCGAAGAAGAGAAAGAGAAAGGAAGACAGAGAAAGAGAGAGACTAGACAGAGAAAGAGAGGAGGACTAGAAAGAGAGAGAAAGAAAGACTAGAGAAAGAGAGAGAGTGAGATAAAGTGAGAAAGGCGCGGAGCGAAGGAGAGAGAGATAGACGGTAAGCGAGAGAACGAGAGACGAGCGAGGGGGTTGGGGTCGTGGCGGTGCTCGAAGGAGAAGGAGTAAGAGACGAGTCGGGGTGGAATGTGGGGTGGGGGTCGGTGTTGTAGCCGAGTGGGTACCACCAGAGGTGGGTCTGGTTGGCCGCGGCGTCGGCGGCGGCGGCGTCGGCTGTCTTGGACAAAATCAATACTGTGGCCACCCATCCCTCGGCACCCCTTTGCCTCATCCCTAACCCTCCCCCTTCCTACTAATCCCCCCCTAACTCCCCCGCCCACCGCCGATCCACCATCCACCCATCTAAGGCTGTGGGGCAAGTCGGAGGAGGAGGCGGCGGAGGTGGCGGACGAAGGGTAGTGTGGGCTGGCTGCAGATGCCGCGTAATTACCACCCTCAAGACACGTGTGGCGCTCGCGCATCCAACCACCCCTTCCCCCGCCCGTCGGCCGACGGCGCTATCCGGGCGCATTGGTGTGTCGGCGGCAATGCCGAAGCTGCTGCTGCTGCTGCTGCTGCCGCCGCCGCCGCCACCGCCGCCGCCGCCGCCGCCGTCGTCGTCGTCGTCGTCGTCGTCGTCGTCGTCGTCGTCGCCGTCGTCGTCGCCGTCGTCGTCGACGTCGTTGCTGATAGTAGTATGGATATCGTCCCGGTGGAGATACTCGCAGATCTCTTTATTAAAAGTATAACTTTCGATACCCCGCTGGCGTCCCACGACGCCGTCGGTCCGCGGATTTCGCTCGTACATTTCCGCATTCGCCGTAACACGGATTTCCCGAGGAGGAAGAAAGCAACGCAGTGCGGCGCGACACGCGCGAATTAATTTCACTTTGACCTTCCTGAAGCGCGCACAGGTACGAGGTCGCCGAATCTTTGCATTTTCTCTTTTTCCTCCTACCGTCTGAAATTCTCCGCGCTACGTGTGGTTGATTTTTCGTTGACGAAAGTGTCGCGTTGCCGACCGTGCACGCAGACGGTATTTTTGTTCTCGCGATTCTCCGTACACGCTCTCTCTTCTTCTCTTCTTTTAATCGCGCCAGCGTACAAGAGAAGCGAAGAAAAAGAACAAACTGTCAACCGAAGCTGCGTTATAATTGAGGCAATTGTACATGATGAAAAATCGCGAAATCGCAGACTCCAGTTGGCTATTCCCATCCCACCGGCGCTCCCTAATAAATTAGCATTCTCGTTCTAACAAGGTCCAGACTTCATCCCTCAGGGGGCTGCGTCGAGGACTATCTACAACATACCACCCTTGCCGGACATTGCGAGCATAGCTCTTGCCAGACCCCTCCCCTCTATTCCGCGGCACGCCAGGGCGGAAACTACCCTTATTAATATTATAAGACAAACCAGGAGAACCAGGCGCGGAAGAGAGAGATGCGCCCGTATGTAAATAACCAGGATGTTTGTACGACGAACCAGCTTACTCTCAGGACTGCCCCCGAAAACTCGGACTTTAATTGCATTTGTAATCCGGGCCGTTCTGACCGGAAATATCCGATCGTCGCGTTTTCGATGATGAGTCACAACAAGCGCGAATTATTATCGCCTCGTGCACAAATGCGATTATTGACCAAAATCCGCACGAGTTTTGGTTTTAATTGGGGATAATTTTGCAAAAATAAATAGCCATAAGTGTGCGCGCGTGTGCTTCTGTTTCGATCAATTGAACGTATACGCAAATTGTAAATTTATATTCTCATGAAAATTCTTATTTCAAGAAATCCTTCATTTCGCACAGAATCTCTGTCGATAGAGGTCCTTCGCGATGTCCTGATGTCTCCGAATGCCGGGGAATAAATTTCGACTTCGATTCGAACACACGACATTCTCTGGGGTGGTTATAACGATCCAACGCCAATATACGCGAGAAAGGGTTTCGTCCGAGTTGTCGGGGTACACACTCCTCAGCCCTTAAATCAAGCAAACAACCCCAAAAACACGAGGACCCGAGCAGTTACGCAGCTGGCTGGTCATTTGCGGTCCCGACAATGTCCAGGATTACGACGTCGCCGATTTTTCAACCATTCGGCCGCGCTGCCGCCTCCTTCGGTATCTACCGGTGTAGATACGATTATGACGATTACAACGTTACGATATTGGGAGTGACAATCGCACACGAAGCGGCGTTCGCGCTAATTTACTCTCGATTCGCGGGTGCGATATACACAATCAAATCATTGAAATTAATTAAGATGTAATTTAATGCAACGCCGAGTAAATTAGCGCACGACGGCAGACGCAGTCAGTCATGACGACGCGTCGAAATCAATCGGAAGCTTCGGGCGTTCCTCCTTAAAACGAAACCCGCGCACGTATTCGACTAATCATACCGCCATTTCCTTTAATATCCGTAGGTGGCCGCCCCTGCTGAAGCCCGAACGGACCCAGCGACCTGCGGCACTCTCGCGAGTCTTAGGGACTTCCGGCGAGCTCATGCTGCCGGCGGGCACCTCGTATCCGGCGTCTAAATGTTTCAACCCCGCAAACGAAGGGTGGAAAACGTCGGCAAAGAGGCTTACGCATATCGAGAGCTTTATTTCGCCGCGAAATCTTTCTTTCTCTTTCTCCCTCTATCTCTCTCTTTCTCTGTCTCTCTTCTTCTTCCCTTCGCATATTCTCCCGAGAACTCCGTTCGAGAGAAGAGTGTGTGCGGATACAACGTGGAAAATATTTGATCGTCCGAAGATCACGCATGTTCTTTTCTTTACGCGACTTTTTTCAGTCATGGAGTCTACGACAAATAAAATGCGACGAAGCACAAACGCCGCGGTCGGGAAAGTTGATCAGAAAACGACGCTCGGGTTTATCTAGCAGCGCGATTAAGTCGCAAAGTTGCCCGGCAAGTCCGGCCGCTCTTGCGCCGGGCAATTTGCCGTTCGACAATTGACGCAATCTACACTCGGTTGTCTGCCGCCGCGCCAGCCGGACTGCCATTATATCGCGACCGTTTGTCGTTATATAAGAGAGCAATAGGCTTTTTATTCGCTTAACACGATCCACGCACTAGCGCCCGGCTGGGTATCGATAGTCCGAGCGAGCTCTAATGACGTGCGTGTGCTGCGGGAGATTTGGCCAATGAAGGGAAGGAGCGAAAGGGTGCACACGCTGCCGTACATTTAAACCGAAAAAGATCCCGAAGGAACGCGATGTCTCTTCATTTCGGCAAAACCGTCCGGGTGACTCGCGCGGCGCACCAATTTGACTGCTCGCCGGCCGAAAGAGCGAGCTGCAAAATCGCGCGCAAACGATTAATTACGACGACGCCGAGATTACGGCTAACACCAACGGCGGCCCGACGAGCGCGCCCCACCGTGTCCGCCGATTCGCACGGACGCAGTGAAACGTCTTAATGAATCCCGTCCCTTCTGCGTCGGGCGGAGGTGAATTTTTTAGACAATTCCGCGAGAGAGCTCGTCTGTCTCGCGCGCGTCCTTCAGTACATAGTACGATCTAGCCGGCTTTATAGCTCCGGCTTTCCAATAAACCGCCACCACCCTCCTTTTTTATCCACCCCGCGCTTCCTCCCGCGCTCCTGTCCTCCGTTCCCTGCCCCCGCCGTTCTGCCTTACACGGGTTTTAACATCGATCCCGGGCACGCGTTTCCAATCTAACGAGCGCATCTACACGTTTAAACGGCCCCATCAAACCGAAACAAATCTTCCTTGGAATCCTCGCCGCCTGAACCAAAGAGAGAGAGAGAGAGAGAGAGAGAGAAAAAGATACGAAAGCGAACCGTGAGCTGTACACACAGCAGCAAGACCTAGGAGAATCTACTGAGAGCCGGAAGCAGAAAGGAGGGAAGCAGGGGGAGTAGTAGGCGTTGGATGGTGGAGGTTCGCGTGTATAGTTTCTCCCGGGGGTTGAAAATGTGACGACGACCCGGCCGCCCGAGATATTAAACTATAAATCCTTATCCCGCCACGCGGACCGCCAGGACTTCGGGCTCTCGGTGTGTGCGATCTTGTCCTCTGTCGCAGGACTCGCGTTATGCTAGATTCACGCTGCTCCTTCGCTCTTTGTCCGCGCTCACCGCGACTCCGTCCCTCTGCCCCGGCCGCAGGAAACCGCGACAGTGAACCGACACTTATAACGCAGGCGAGACTTGTGTAATAGTCGTAATGTTCGATAATATGCGATCGGTTATCGAGTTAACTCGAAACTCGCGCGATCTCTCTATAAATCTCGGAGCGAGCGGCTTTTTTATCCTCGCTAACGTGTCGCGCATTCTCGCAAAAGTCAGTTAACGCTTTGCTGATTCTTAGATTGACTTCTAAGTGATTAGCAGTCGAACGATAATCATGGGCAATGATATCGGTAAAGTGTAAGACATACACATGGATGGACATAGAGACATGGAGGACACATATCACGATACCAAAGAAAGAAAGAGAGAGAGGATACGAGCACGAGCAAAGTTGAGAAAATGAAAAATACAGTGGCTTTCCCCGCGAACGAGTTAACCCTCCCCATCTGACGCGTTTTCACGCCGTGCGTATCCGAACGCTCACCCCATAACAAGGGTCTTTCTCTTTGTGAAGCGAAGTCGACGAGGTCGCCAGGTCGGACCTCCTCCGACTTCCTCTTCCTTCTACGTCGACTCGCTTCCCTAGCCAAGGTGTATCGTTACTTCATGGTGCTTTGAGCCAGTGGCAAGGGGTTGGAGGAGGTCGTACGGGTTGGCGGAGACGTAAGAGGGGTTGCTCTTAGCCGCGTTAATGCCTTGAGAGGGGAGCGTTAATTAATAATTGCAGGAGGGTGCCACCAGTCCCTCGAGGGAGGGAGAGGGGGAGATAGAGAGAGAGAGAGAGAGAGAAGGAGAGAAAGAGAAGGATAGAAAGAGCAAGAGGCAGAAGGGAAAAGAGGAAGAGCGAGAGAGGTGAGAGCCGGAGGACCATACGTGCAACTACCGACAAGTAGAGATCATCGATCGTCGTCAACAAAGTACATTCACCTTTCTTTCCCGGAGTCGCGTCTTTATCTCGTTACAAAGTGCATCGGTTCATCGGTTGGCGCGAAAAGCTCGCTGGTAATTCTGAGCAAAGTGCATTCACCCGGGATATCGGCAGGTTTCTCTCTCTCTTTCTCTGTTCCACCTTATCCACGTGACTTCGATAAATTTATCGAGTTATCAAGCAGCCAAATGCGCACGCGAATACGTGCACTGATTGACAGTGATAATCGATCGACGACATCTCGAGGCAGATCTCAATGTCGGGTTGAATTTCTTTAATCTTCTCGCAAAGTACACTCGCGCCTTTTCCTCTTCGATGATTACACGAGCGATCCCGTTGTGAGAGCTAATTCTCGCATGCGATTTATCGATCGGTTCGCAACTGTGTGCACGGTCGTATCGACGGAAAGTAGAGTGCCGACGGAACGTTTAGCCCGTAGTTCGCACGCCGAAAGGATTTTGCCCTTTCGGCGAGTCCGGAATCTAGTGTCGCGAGGTTTGAGGGGCCGACAATCCGAAGGAAAGGAGGGAAAGAGCGGGGGGGTAAGCGGGGGTCTCGAAAGGACGGGGTTAGCTGTCAGAGAGATAAATCGGTCCCGGCTTAATTAAATCTTCTTCCGTGCTACCCGCCCGGGCCAGTGCCTGCTGCCGGACACCGTCGTCGTCGGAGGGTCGAATTGTTTCGAGGATATCAACCCTGATTTAGGGCCGCACGCGTATTCCCCAAGTACACCGCGAGTATTACCTGACCAGAAGCGTGATCTTCCAGTGTTTTGCGGATCCGCGCTCCTCCCCGTGGCGGAGTTTCGCGTCGCCAGCTAGTCGCGCCCGCGACGCTCTCTCAGTGCTTTTAGAACGCAAAGATGTTTCGCAAACGTTAGTGGAGCCTCCGCCGAATCGCACATCACCGGCACATCGTCACAGGTGACGTTTATTCTTTGCGACACTCGTCAGATATGTTGAGAGATCGGTTAATTTCGAACGAGTCGAAGGGAACTCTTTGCTCCAAGATATTTGCACTTGGCGAGTACACGCAAAAAAAGGATTCTAATTTTCCCGTCCCAATAGCACGGAATCACGACGTATTAATGCCCATCACATCATACTCCCCCGAGAGAGCCCGGTCTGACGATCGGATTAATACATTCCCAAGACTTTCTCGGCTTCGTCGAGTCGTTGAGATCCGCCACGGTCGGGCCGCCTAATCTCCGCCTAACACCGACCAAATGATAAGACGCCCCTCCTAATTCGCCGACAGACATCTCAATAACGCGTTGATCCGCTCTCGCTCTCATAGGCCTTGCTACAGCAGGCGAGATGCCGGGGTCCCCCGACTGCAACTATATCCTCGCTATCTCGGCAATCGCGAGTTACGGAGGTCGGTGAGGCGAATGTGCCGGAGAGAAAGCCGGATAGACGGACGCGGCAAGCGCGTCCGAGAGGGAGGAAGACGGCGCAACGAGAGAACGACTGTGAGAAGGAGACCGGGCGAGAGCGGTGAGGCCAAGTCGGAAAGAGAGAATAGGAAACGGAGTAGAGAAGGTGAGGAGGTGAGCCGAGGGTGGCTGTACGTCGATAGAGCGGCGCGCCACGGAGGCCAAGATACGACACCGCCGCCACCGCCAGCAGATCCGTAAAGGGGCGGGGGTTCTCTCTCTCTCTCTCTCTCTCTCTCTCTCTCTCTCTGGCTGACTCTGTCTCTCTTGCTTCCACTCACTTCCTTGCTCACTCTGCCAGAGGGTGGATGAGGGGTTAGCGGGGGCCTTAACAGGGGCAGAGACGACACAGGAAAAGCGGGGTGACCGGGGGTGGGAGGAGACGCCTCGCTCCTTCGCAACCGTGGCAAGAGGCACGACGGAGACACTCGACGAGGTCTTCCTCCTTCCTCGCTTCGTTGCCTCCTTTTTGCACAGGCGGCGCAGATGTTACACCGACGGACGTACATAAGAGTGCGTCGGCTGCCTCCGCGGTACCGGATAGACGGAATTTTTAATCGGCCCCACCACCCCCTTTTTCCAACCTTCGCTGTACGTCGTCGTCGTCACTGACCGAGGGAGAGAGAGAGAGAGAAAGAGAGAGAGAGAGAGAGAGAGAGAGAGAGAGAGAGAGAGAGAGAGA
>NW_022639486.1:588652-591708 GCF_010583005.1 Odontomachus brunneus | reverse complement strand
GGGAGAGAGAGAGAGAGAGAGAGAGAGAGAGAGAGAGAGAGAGAGAGAGAGAGAGAGAGAGAGAGAGAAATACCGTCCTGGCCGCGTGTTAACGTGACTCGCCGATTTTCGACGTCTCGTTAACTTCGAACGAGGCGCACGCAAGAACGAGAGATCGGACTCTCTCGAGCACTTTTGCTGCGAGTGCGGCGCGAGATTGCGACGTGTCAACGACAAAAAACAGCGAGGTCATTATAAATTAACTTTTCGAGGCCCGCGAGACTATTTAACAGTTTCGTTTTTCATTTTTGACACGTGTGAATATATTCCATCTCTCTTTTCCTCTTTCTTCTCTCTTTCTCTCTCTTTCTCCCTCTACCTTCGTCTACTTATAATTATAATTACATCTCATTTCAATGAGATAATAATGTTTCTCCGCGAAAATCCGCGCGCATATTTTATCCACCTGTCGACGCTTGGCCGTGATCGCGCAAAATTTATCCGCGGTCGACTACAAATTTTATAAGGATATATGCCTTTTTCACGGGAAGCGCGTTTGACCGTATAACTCGCGCGGACAGGTGTGCGTAGAATTACGCGCTGGCAGCTATATATGCGTCGCGTATGTCGCAGATGGAGTCGGGTAAGCGGGTGAGTATCGGTATTCGGTTAATTATGGTCCCCCATCGGGCCTGCATGAATTCTTGACGCGGGGGGTGTTGCAACACCCCGTGCCATGCGCGCCTGTCATATCCCCAGCAGCATTGCTGCCAACGTCACGCGCCGATCGGTACGATAGGATCGTACGCTGACGCGATCAGCCTAATGTAGGATAACGCCCTTTCCTCCATATACAGCAGCCTCATACCTGCTAATAATAAATCCCGGAGCGACAGCCAGAGGCTCAAAAATAAACGTCGCGTCTCCCTCGTCGCTCAGTGTTGCGACGGAAAATCGAAATGCTGCTTTTATTATTAGCGCGAAACAAATACCTTCGATTCCTTTTCCGTCGAAAAAAGAGAGGAACAGTAGGGCAAATTCTGATTGCTGTATCTCTTGCTATAATATAAAAATACGACGAATTATACGTACTCGCAAATGCAAATTCGATTTGTCGCGTCGATTGGCAGAACGTCCACGACGACACGAAACAAACGAGATAATTGGAATTCGAGCGTCGATTTGCAAAACGCGTCGCGCGCGACATTGCGATTAAAATATTTCCTAATGTTTAACGATATTCACCAGGCCGAGTCTGACTTCTGACATTGAGACCAGATATGAGCTCATCCGGTGAGGTGGTTTTCGTAAAAAATATTGCTCGTTTTACAGGCGGTAGAAGCGGAGCCACGTGGGGGAGAGTGGGGGTTGTATTTAATTAAACCTCCAGGGGCTGCCTGATCGAGCATCAATACCCAGCGGTTCTCAAATCTTTCGTAACGCCGGCGAAACGTTGAATAATCTGCGTGTCTAACAGGTATCGGTTTTCTTCGTCTGGGATGGATGGAAGTAGGAGAGCGAAATCGCGCAATTTGAAAATACCATTTGACGACGATTTCTCTCGCGTATTCGCCCGCTAGAGAACTCTTTCTTCCTTCCTCTCTTTCCGTTTCATTCTCCCCCTTGATAATAAAGGCGGGCTTTTACATTTTCTGCAATTACATCGCGTCGCGCAATCAATCTAATCAATCGATAGCTGGGAGCCAATATTTTCCAAGGTGGAAATTAGAGAGACGTGATCGATCGGCGATGTGGATGCGAGAAACGCGACTACCGAGTAAGCAGATTGTTTCTTGCAGCAAGAACGTATCTAAAGCGCAGAAAGACTACGGATGCAGCTGCAGCAAGAAAATTAATTGCGCCGAGCTGCTGCGGCTGCGAATTACGGCTGATGTAAACCTATTTTCCCCCGGAACGTTTATACAGCGGCGACTTGCTTGAAACTGCCACGGAAGCAACGAAATTTCAAGACCGACGATTACGAAAAGACGCAAAAAAAATGCTCCGAAATGGGTGAAGAAGAACACGAGGGACCTTTGCGCAGTTTCGTGCCGGTTCGTGAATCTCATGTGTGGGCGACACGGCAGAATTTTTCCTTCCCCTTTTTTTTCTTGACATTCCACGACATGAGAAGCGTGCGCGTTCTCAAAATTGACTCGTCAAAATTCACCCCCGCTCTGGCTATAAGTCTCATCGAGACTCGTCGGGATTAATCGGCGCGAGCAGCATCCGGAATGAGAACCGAGCACGAAAATCCCTGTCGGCGGGATGTACGGAGGCTTGCGAAGCCTTATTAGCGATTTAGGGTGGGCCGCCCCCTTCTAGCAGTATTGGCTCGGGAACGGGCCGATCCTGGGAATTAAAAATCGCTAAATTCAGTTACACAGACGCGCCCCGTCGTTTCATTTTGCGCCGCCTTGCGATTGCGGGCGCAATACGTACGCGCGGCGGGGAGATCCGTCGGATTAAAAAGTCAAGGAGCGGGAATGAGATTGCCGATCGAACGCCGGCCACCGACAGTCGCGGATCCGGGACTATCTCTCCGCTGGCCGTCGATCGCGCATGAAAAATTGGATCCTTCGAACGGACAACCGCATCGCGCTCTCGCGCGTCCTAAAATATAATTGCGAATCGCTTTGCGGATTCGTCGATCGGCAAAAATCTGCGAGGGTGTCGATTCGGCGGTCATCCGCGGTTATTTTTTTTTTCCGGTGGAGCCGTGCAGCCGCGCCGACTGGATCGGGACAGCAGGGGAAAAAGGGAAGGGGGGGTGACTTTCTAGTTAGTCGAATCGAAAACGAGCCGCGGGGGATAAAACACGCGGGTGTACAACGCCGCGAATTTTATTCGGCATCGGCCAAAGCGGCGGTCGCCGCGCGACAAGGACGTTTTCTCGTCTAGCTACGTTAATTCCATGCATTTAAATGGTCATTAGCTGCCTCGCGGAACAAACTGCCGTGTCCCTGTGCTGCACACCGCGTCGTCGTTACCTTCGCACCGTCTCTCACTCTCTTTCCCTCTCTCTCTCCCTCTCTCTCTCCCTCTCTCTCTCCCTCTCTCTCTCTCTCTCTCTCTCT
>NW_022639486.1:572240-588055 GCF_010583005.1 Odontomachus brunneus | reverse complement strand
CTCTCTCTCTCTCTCTCTCTCTCTCTCTCTCTCTCTCTCTCTCTCTCTCTCTCTTCCTACTCCCCCTCCTCTTCGTTCTCGAGATGTATCGCGGCGACTTTAAACGAAGCTTAAACCGATACGATCCCCGAATTTTTAACGCGCACCGCCGCTCATAATCCGATATTAGCTTCCGCAAACCGGACGGATATCGGACTGTGAGCGTAGACTGCAGATTAAACGTCCTAATCTACCTCATTGCGGTTCATCTCTGTGCGGGATAATTAAGGATGGCAGGGCTTACAAGAGCTAGAGATATTGGATGTTCCCGTATTTACACCCTTCGGGGTATTCGTATTAACCTCCCTTAAAGCGCCCGCGTGGTGCCCTTGAGTTTGTTGACCAACTAAATGGAGGAAGGGCCGAACTTCAGGGTGGTGGTATCAACGTTGCATCTCTTGTTTGCCGCAGCGAATCGTGCATTATTACGTATTACATGCGTATTAATTAGACCCCGGGAGCCAACGTATTCCCATCTATCCGGTCTTCGCGCACGAATCGCCTTCTGATCGATCATCGCGCGAATAATCGCGCATTATCCGAGAGGGCCTGCGTCGTTAACTCGTAAATCTCGCGCGCTCGGCCGATCGACGTCTACTCCCTTCGATCGTTTTCACGCCCTTCGTTATGCCCCGCGCGCGCGCTGCAACACCGGTCGTCATCGAGGAGCTCGAGACGCGATAAAAAGAAAGCGCGGAATTCATGAAGAATGGCGATACTCAATCACGCCAAAGACAACCGCCTGGGAGTCTGGCGTCCGAAACAATACGAAACAAACGGCCTCCGGGGGCGGATATTAGTTTTTCGATTTCTCGAGCCCCAATCGACGACTCTCTCCCCCCGGTCCTCCTACTCTTACCCCCGCGTCCCTCGTGGTCCCTTCGGCAACCCGCTCCTCCGCCCACCCGAGCCCTCGGCGTTATTTTTCTCAGTCATATTCCCAGCTGCGCATTTATCACTTTTAAACGAGACCGGAGAAGCCGATGGTGCGGGCGCTCTCCTCTTCTTCTTCGGCCGTTCTTCTCCTCTATCCCTTTCTTCCTCTCTCTCTTTCTCTCTTTCTCTTTTCCTCCCTCCAACCCTCCCTTTTTTTGTCACAGGGCGCCGGATGCAAAAAAGAGAGAGCTCTTCGAGAGCCAGGCTGGAGACAGGCTCTCCAGCGGCACCTCCAAGGGCCATAACTCTGCCACATGGAATTTCCCCCTTCGTGAGGTGGTGGCGATGGTGGTCGGTGCCTCTGTGTCCTACGGTGCCTCGGCGTCCGGGCACCTCCCGACACCCCTTCTCCCCCGTCGTCGCCACCGGTGCTCGTCGAGAGTCGGTAGGTGTATCTACGGCCCGGTTTGTTTCGCGCTCGTGATTCACCGCGCATTTTGTTTTAAGAGTCTGTTCGGCTTTCAAGGCAGGCGCATCGATAAATTCGCCCGGGGCCGCCCGATGAGGTGTTTATACGCGCCGCGATTTATGAGAGACGATAGGAACGATTCGTTCTCTCGCGTTCTCTCCCGTCGAACATGTCGCCTCGATGATGAGAGACTCACCACCGGTGAGTTCCTCCTCGCGCGACTCCTTAAGACAATTTCGCGTGTATCGACGCGATGCATCAGCCGAAACGCGGCTGAAGATGCATCACGCCTCGACGCGCCGTTTGCTGGGACGAACGTTAACACGCTTCACGTCGATTGCGATGAATCGTAACGACGCTACGGCTACACGCGTGTCCGCTATCGCGACATGTGCGATATCAGAATGTCATTCGGCGTCCTCCCGTCCAAATTACGAGAGTATCGAGGTAACGAGAGTATCGAGGTAACGAGTAACGAGATCCAAAATTCTACCGTTCAAAGCCACTGACCGGGAAGAAAGAGAGAGTGAGATCGTGCAATTCCGTCTCCGCTCAGCGCGACTCTCTTTCGCACTCGGCTCGCGTGCACTCTGCCTTATTAAGGGCTGATCCGCCCTCGCTATCGTCTCCTACCGATAGACCTCATCCTCCGGACTGTCCCACAACCGCCGTACATCACCGACGCCGGCTCCAGGGGATGAGTTATGCCCCCCTCAAGCGCACGGCCCTACCTCGTACCTACCACCTACCCTAGCACAGACTCCGACTATCCCGCGCCCTCCACCCTCTGTCTGCGAGGTCTGGATACATGCCGCTGTTTTCGATATATATATCAAGATCTGTCTGAGGTTTGCCGGTCGAAGATTTGTTGACCCTGACTACCTTACCTTCGCCCGCAAGTATTCCAGTGTCTCGGGTGAGATTAGGATCGATTCTCCGATTAAGTGCCGCGAGGCCCACGGGAAAATTAGCAGCGCCTTCCAGGCGCGAGTGCTTTTTTTCACCGAAAGTGTGGTCGTTTCGCGACATGAAAAATCGCACGTGGGCTCGTGTGAACTTTGCGTAAACTTATTGGTGAGTCAACTTTTTGTATCTTTTTATTAGTATCGCACTGAACGCGCCTGTTCGCCTGAACTCATCGACGTGTTACGCGCGGACGAGTCGATACGGTCTTCGTTCGCGTGATAGTAGTGTGCATAAATTGATATAGACGATGGGAGGGACGGAGGCGGGAGTGTGAGCGGAAACGCCGTGGGAGCGTTAAAAGCGTCGCGATCTCCTATGAAGTTTAGCACTAACACAGGAAATCCCGATGCTAGCCTTGAAATCAAGGGATCACTGACGCTGTTTGCCCAGGACGGTCACTTATTAATGCGGGCGCAGGGCCAAGCTAATTCCCTAGCCAGAGCGCAGCTTAGAAAGGACTTAGCCGATATTTGGATCCTCGCTAATACCCAACTCGACGTACTTCGTAGCCGCTTGTCTTTCAAAACAGCTACGGCTCCGCTTAGTTCGCAGTCACTCGAGAACGCGTCGATCCGTTCTCTTCTGCCTTCTTGTTGTTATGTCAGAGCGAAATAAATCGAAGCGGTCATTATCATTCGCGATGACTCGGTCAGAGAGAGAGAGAGAAAGAGTGAGAGAAAGAGTGAGAGAAAGAGAGAGAAAGAGAGAGAGAAGGAGAGGGAGAGAAAAAAGAGCTCGTCGTCGCCATCGTTGTTGTCGTTGCAAGTTTTCAAACGGCTACACGCTAATCGGCGAGGAGCGGCCACTTGGGCGAGGGAGATATTTCAGGACGTACGCGAACGAGCATCCCATTAAAACGATTCGCCGTAGCTCCGCCGACGCCGACGTCGGGAAGCCGACGTTAACATAATCGCCGATAATAGTCCGGCCGCTTATAAAAACGGGAAAACTTTTCCCCGGGACCGGTCTCACCGAGTCGACTCCTCCACTTTCTCCAAGGCGGTAACGTCCCCCACGCGGCGCCGACCGAGAAGTTGGTTTACCACCCCCGGGGGTGGTTAGCGGGTCTAGTTAAGGGGCGTCTTAATTACCCACGGTAATGAACACCTTGTCGTAAAAACTTGCGCCGGTTTAATTATTTCAGCCGGCTCCCTTCCTCCCTCTCTCCCTCCATCTCTGCCGCCCGCCAGCCAGTCAGCCGCCTTGCTCGGTTACCCTCGTTCACGAGCCTCGGTCTTGGTTTCCCTCAAAACTAAACGACACGCTGACGACAATCGGCATGGATTTCTTTGCTGGTTTTATCGTCCCTCCTCCGCTGTCTCTCCTAGTCAGTAGACTTTCTACTCTCTCCTCCGAGCGCGCGTGATCGACCGATCTCTCTCGCGTAACAGCGATGGTCGCTTCCGCAAATAATCGTTCCCTGTTCTCGTTTGCATTCGCACAGCCATTGTAACGTATGAATCGAACGTCTGAATCAAGTAAATCGTTACAATACATGGATCATATCGAAAGATGCAAAGGGACGACGACGACGACCACGATGAGGAGGAGAAGGAGGAAGGCGAGGGCAAGGATGAGGAGAAGAGCGTACGCAGTTCTCCTACGACAGCGTCGGATCCAATTACGGCCCACGTGGGATGGCAATACTTTTTAAGGGTGAGTCCGCAACGAGGAGAACACGGAAAAGGCCGCGCAACGGGTATTGCGGCACGGTTTGTCGTCTCTCGCTCCTATAAATTCGCGGGAATTAAACGAAAGAATGCGGTCTGCCTCGACGTACGATCCACCCACCCTTAACTGTGGCCCTCCGGCACACCTCTTCTCCTTCTCTCTTTAGCGGGGAGACAGAGGGGGGAGAGGGAGAGAGAAAGAGAGAAACATAGAGTGGGAGAGAGAGAGGCTCTTTCTCTTCGGCGTGTCTCTCCCTCTCGCGCGAGCGCTCACGCACGCTACCCACGGGGCTCATTTTTGGGGGTTCGTTGGATTTTTAATTAAGGGCGCGGCGGTGACTCCCACGGCAAGAATGCGCGGTATCGTGCGAGGTATTTCGTCGAAAAACCTCCCCCCGCTGCCCCGAAGCCGCGCTTACCCCTACCAGCGCGACGCTTCGACTTGGACATTGTGTTATTTAATAATTCGCGCTAACCCAAATTGCTGCCAGCGACCGGTGGCATTTCGGGTAAAACTGACTGCCGTTGCAGCCCTGCGCTCGCGTGCTATGCGAAACAATGCAGAATTACAGCCGCGCAAAGACGAGAGGAATTTTTGACGACTACTGCACGCGCGTCCCGATCAACGCAGCGTTGTTATTCCCACGATTAACAGAGCGTTGTGGCTTGGGTTCATTTGCGAATAAAGCGCGCGCGTCTAAGTCAGCTAAAAGAATTCCAGGCTCACGCGGCATCAAAGCGCGCGCGCAAGAAATCAATTTTTAAGAGAACGAGAGATGTCGAGCGGATGCTGCGAGAACTCCGGCAGGAGGGTGCGTTGCCCTCCTGCCGCCCCCGCGCGCGGTTCTCTCCGTGGACCATACCAAGGAGGGTAGTTTTGATTTATGGAGGCCGGCCGGCAGATTTACGAATATCAAATTCGCGTTTAAGGGGCTCGATGGTGCCACCAGGAGAGGGCTACGAAGACTGCGATGCCACCTAGGGGTGGGCGCCGCGTCTCATGTGTGTACATTACGCGAGGATTTACAGTGTTGTAGGGGCGGGTCGAACGTTGCGCATAACTTTCGAAGGAGACGAGGGAGTTCTTATTGGACCCTGCAGGAATTTCCACGTACCCTTCGCGGACGTAATGCCGATGGAATGAGTTTCTAATTAGCTGAACGCTCTCTCTGCCCCTGATGAGACGCGCGTTGGCCGCGTCGATAACTTCGAGTCATTCTTTCCCATTCTCGGCTGCGATTTGTTCGGAAGGAAAGATTGCATTTTTCTCTTCTTGAACGAAAACGGAAAAGTGTCCCAGACACCCGGAGAATATGAGAGAGAGAGAAGAATGTACGATCGAAAAAACGAGTTAACCACGCTTCTTTAAATGCGCGAGCATCTCTCTCGCTACAATTTCCGAAATGGTTTCCAAGTCCGTTAAGTTGGCCGTTTATATAGTTCCGACCGAAGATGTACGCGAAGATGCAAATTCCGTCTCGGGTAAACCTCACGGTTCAGGTAGTAACGCGACGAATAAATCATGCGAAACACTCCGCGCGACCCTAAGAGGCGAGTCGGTTGCCGGGCGCGCTCTCGTGTTTATGTGCCAGAATCGACATATTTCAGATGCGCTTTTAAATATTAAAACCGGCGGAGGGTGCATGCCCTACCTTCGTTTCGCGGCAGCCGCTCCTCGCATAAAGCACACTAATGCGCGGAGCGCTCTCTCCGCCTCGGAACGGGGAGCGAATGCTACACACCGACACGGCGCCAACTTATAGAAAGGTCGCTCTCGTCCGGCTCGTTCATTACGTCGGAAATAATCTCGAATCGAACACTTTTATCGTCGGGCATTACCAATGATTGCCGAATCGTTCCGTGAAATAATTCTGCAATCTACAATTCACGGTATGTGATCTATTCTCCTTAATAAAAAAAAAAAAAATGTAAACTGTTCCCTTCTTAGAAAAAAATATTGTTTCTCGACTTGCATCTGCTGAAACGTAATGAAAGAACCGCGTGTACGAGATCCGCAAGCGCTCGGTTTCTTCATCGCCCTTGCGAATTTTCGTTCCGCCCTCGAAAGCTCTCTTTGTCTTAGTCCTCGCTTAAAAATTCGCGCGCGCAGTAATCAGCGATCGCAAGCGAATATTCGTATGATGCACACGCAGCGGAGGAGTGCTCGACGGATTTCCTCTTTTTCCGGCCGGGAAAGATAATTCTCGCTCTCCTCAGATGTTCACTTCAATCTCTTGGCGAATATTTGAAGAGGCCAGATCAAAGCGCGTCTGGTCAATTTCATCAACATTTGAATACGCGCCTCCTTTTCCTCCGCGAGCCGTTCTATCTTTCTTTCCCTTTCTCCACTTCTCTCTTCCTTTCTCTCTCTTTTTCTCTCCTTCTCTCTCTCTCTTTCTGCTTTTCCGGATCTACCTAAACAACCCCGACCCTTTGGATCTCTTTGCGTGGACTACCGGCTAGCGAAAAGAGCCGAGGAAAGCGAGATGCGCGAGCGAGGACGAGCGGGTTGGGAAGTTTTCAAAAGTGTTGGCTGAAACGAGAAGCGTTAAAGGAATGCGCGCCGATAACGTAGACCTCGGGCCTTGCAAAAGACATTCGGTTCGATGGTCTTTTCGTCGATTTCCACGGATCTCCGAGTTCCATTTCGAAAGAAATATCTTATATTCGTTTTCTTTCCTATCCCCACAACACCTGCTGAAGAGGAATTTCTCATTGTCGAAAAGCGAATACATCCGCAAATATGTCATTTCATACATAATTCTTGTTTAAAAAAAAATTCACAGCTATTGCTGTAGACTGGAAATTTCTCAAGTTTTCGCTATCTCAGCGGATACTCTGGCAGATTTGCTATCGTAGGAACAGATAAGAGCTCTCCGACAATGCCATACATTAAGGCAGCTGGTGTAAAATAGCTGGGGGGTGGCGGTAGTTAAGTAGGGACGAGTGCTGCGGCGCGATCAAAGCGTAATTTTAATTAGGCAGATTATACGGAAAGATAAAAATTATTAAAATTATTGCCTTAATGAAAGGGAGCCTTCGTCGCTTCACGGAGGGATGCGTAATTAAACGTCGGGAGTAGCTTCCCCAGACGAGGGTTGTTTCGATGGCGGCCGGGCGCGAGCCAAGCAATATACAAGCCTACAAATTTGAAAAGATCGTTTAATTTCTATACCCGCACGCTGTTCGCGCTGAACCTACGCCATGCCGTCGCAGTCGCCGCCGCCGCCGCCGCCACGGCGATCGATCTATTCGACGACACGCGAGAGACCCTGTCACTTGAACCGTTCCCGTATTTACGATCGTAGCTTACCAAATGTCCCGGAAAGATCTCGCAACCTCGACACAGGTATTTCTATACTATTTACAATTTTGTATCAATAGATAGTATTATAAAAAGAATATACAATTTTAATGTATACTAATGCTTTATAAGTACTGAAAGATGAAAGATTCTTAAGATATCGCCGTGCAATTAAGCAGCTGAAACGCGCACTTTATTCCCACGTTATTCAGCGATGAAAAAGAGATTTGTTTTGAGGGACCGGGGACTCTCTCCAGTCGGCATGTCAATCGACTCCTTCGCCCCAAAGTCAATTCCTCGTCACCCACCCTGAGGAGAACCAATGGAAGGTCGATAAGAGGGCCGCCCCCTTCTGGTAGCAGATCAGCCCGCAAACCGCAAGGTGCCACCACACCCCCAAAAACCACCCTTGACACCCCCGCGGCCAATGATCGGGCCTAGCTACCCCCAGAACCACAAACCAACCGCAAGACGATGCGCAGAACCGCCTTGCTCACCCACGCACAGCGCATTCTAACCGCAAAACAAAATGGAGCTCTAGAAACCGCCAAGATTTTCAGCTGCGACCCGACACCGCGAGCGACTTTCCGAGATGTCGCGCGGCAATAACCGCAAATATCGCGAACGAGGACGGAGCCTTGTTGGACGGGACTGGTCTCGGGCAGATCTTGGCGAGTTCTCCGACTGCTCATTAATGAATAATTAATACGTTGCCTAAGTCGGTAAGATATTCTATCTTGTCTAATACTGAGAGAGATGTTCTGAGAAACTGTGCTCGATTGTCTGTATTACGCTTTAACGCGTCCCCACGCTACATGACATACCGTTCGACGACGAACCGACCGATGTGTGGGATATACCAGCGAAGAAAAAGATTTTAATCGATCCTTTATTTCCGTGCTGAGAAAGAATACGGCGGCGAGACTCTGTCGCCGTCGTGTTCATTGACGTCACGTAATGCATTCGCATAGAAATCATGCCTGTTTCACTCTCCTCCTTCCCACCGGCGGAGATGCGCGCCCTGAATGGCCGTCGTCAGGTCGGCGATCGACTAGAATTTTTCTGGGTGAGTTCTCACGAGTCTTGGCACCTCGCGGAGGTGGGCAACCTGGCAGGTTGCAGCCTGGGGTTCTGAGGTACCCCAGCGTGGCCGTTGCGGCAGCGGCTGGGGGAACCCGCGCACCCGCGGTGAGGGAGGAGGCGAATGCGCGGCCGTTCGGGGAGGTGGTGGACGAGGGTAGTCGAGGAGGCAGGGGGCCAGGAGGGATTTTGAAAGAGGGTCGGTGGTTGAGGTGGTAGTGGCGGAGGTTGGAGGTGGAGGAGAAGGAGGAGGTAGAGAAGGAGGCACAGTCTCGTGGAGCGAAAGGTGGTAAGGGGGTAGAGAGCGAGAGTAGAGGTGAGGAGAAGGAGGAGGCGATGGGCCCTGGGGGTGGGTTGCCTAGCTACCGGCGAGACCCGGCCAAGATACTCCGAGATCTCTCTACTGCTTCAGGTCGGGCTCGCATATTTCTCCGGCGCGTTTGACCAGGTTCTTCGGCAGTCGGGAGATCGAACACGGAGAAATGGCTAACCGACCTGACGATGATCCGATGCCAAAACATTCGTGATTCAACGCGAAGACGATCACGAACACCGATCTAATCCTTCAGAATCGATGGTCACTAATTGTATATTAAAAAAATGAACGAAGTATGGTACATAAGGATATGTTAATAAAATCTTTTAAAATAAATATGAGAGAAACAGTCTCGAAACTCGGATATTCTTTGGATACTCCGCGAGCAACAGACATGTTCAGAAATATTTTATGCAATTACGAATGCATTTCCGCAAAATGTTATCCTTCTTAGCATGTTCTCCCTCAAATTATAATTTATTAGAAACAAAAAAATATATATATATCAGTAAAGAAATTTATGTTAGCTACTATAAAATTTACTGTTCCTCGATCCTTTAACTAAATCAATGAAAAAATCAAGTTATGATATAAGAGAATCCTCGCTGCCGTCTATTTTGTCGCATACTTTGTAAATACATTATCAATTACGGCGAAATTGAAACTTAAAAATGTAAAAACAGGAATAAAAAGTACATATCCCAGCGTCTATCAAGGTAAAGAACATTGTCTTATCAATCTTTTTTCCTAAGGCGATACCGGTGTCGCCCTCGTGCGAGGAAGACGGTAAAGACATTTAAGAAGACTCACCCTCCTCTTTCACGCACCCTTCTTTAGCTCTAAGAAAACGTCACCCTCGTGGTAAGGTAGCTCGCGAGAAGGTCGGTAAAGAATAAGTCTAAAAAAAAGTGTGAAAAATTTATTCTCACGAACAAAACAATGTTCATCGTTAAATCCTTGAATTTCATATCTCTCAACTCTTGCAACTCCCGAATAATTTTTTTTCAAAAACATAAGATAAATTTTTTTTATAAATCCCCTTCGAAAGAGCGAAGAATATTTTCGAATTCACAAAGATGAGATGAAAATTGTCGTTTTGAGGAATAAATTTTCTTAACCCAACGTCTTAACTGCCGGATCGACGTAAGATTAAGGAATGAGCAGCCATCGAGCCGGGGGTGAAACGAGTCGGTAAGAAAGAAAGAATAAGGATATTTTCTTAAAGAAGCGGCGCCGCCGGCAAGCGTCTTTTAAGAAGCAGCCGGTACGTTTAGTCGTCACGGGGAAAGATGGCGCCTTCTTTGAAGGAACTCAGTCAGAAACACGCAATCTTCACATTTTCATTTATGTCCGTCTTACGCGAAACTCTTTTCTTCTACTGTTGTAGCACGACCAAGTATTCGTTACCGCAATCGTCAGGGACGACAAATGTGTCGTTAGTGACTGTGACTTATTACAACTACATTATTAAAACTGTTAACAGGATCGCACGAAAATCGACCATGTAACGCTGATGAATAAAAATGCAACGGGTGAAATTTTACCATGCAATCGAGACACATGAGGAATATCCCACGATCTCCGTACAAACGGAGTTTTTTCCGCGACATTCTCTCTCTCTCTCTCTCTTCCCTTTCTCTCTTTTTTAATTCTTTTTCGGCGTGTCGGCGTTCCCGCCGTGCAAGGAACAAAGGACGGCTTCACGGTCGGTTAATTTAATCTAAGCAAACATCATATAGATGGTATGGGAATGTGTTTCACGGGGTGTCAGGGAGATCGAGGAGGGTGGAATACTCGGCTGCCGAGTGTACGGCGACGGGGACGGGAATCGCGGGTCGTGGATCTAGATACATACGTAAGTACAAGAGTATTCAAGACGGTGCCGTGAAGCGATGTTTAGCATGTAGATGAAGATCTTGGTAATCAAGGGCTGGAGCCCCGCGGGCGCACTTCGTCAAGTCTCTCTCTCTTATTTCCCGACATCGCCATGCGATGCACGAATCGGCGTGGAATTTAATACGAGACGCTGCCTAACTGCGCTTCGTGCGATTTTCCCGACGTATAAGAATTGTACCCGCGCGCGAGGTGGGATTTTCAAGAGATCCTCTCGCGAAACGATCGCGGTTTTCATCGACAAGGCCGGCGATTTATTTGAAAAAGCATCGGGACGCCGATACTTTAATCGGCAAAATCGTATTCTTGTGGCGAGCTTTTGCCTGACGACTACTCTTGACGTATGACGCAGTGAAATAAAATGAACAAAAAAACCCTGTTTGGTTTGCTTTAACCACTGTTGTAGGAGAAAGTAAAAGGGGACCGATCAGTCGCTGACCGATTAATTATAACTCAGCCGAATGGCTCGTTAGGGGGATAGCGAATCGCCGCTGCGACGTTCGCACGACTCCCTTTCTCGGCGATACCTCGAGTTGGAGTCGTATCTCGTTCGAAATAATCGGGTCTCGTCGTCCGAAAATTCACCCCGTAATCGACGGACAAAAAGTAATTTCCCATCGAGCGCGACAAAGGGTGATTTTGCATGGGGGAAGGGGTCGTGCCGGCGATAGCCACGGGGGTGGTAGTGACCGGTGCGTGTAACGACCATTCCCCCCTGTCGTCCCGTCACCGCGATTCCCTCGCTGCCACCTCCAAAACCACCCCCTCGCTGCCGACCAGAGCGAACGTTTACGGGGAACGCCACGTGTGCTCGATGCGTAGAAAAGATATAGGTGTGCGTGCGTGAGTGCGTGCATACGTTCGCGTGTGTACAACGCATTCGATCCGACCGGTATGTGGGGCTCTGGGGCATTTTTTGTTCGTGTTTCTTTGTCCACGGTTTATATTTCCCGATTTCGGAAATCGATGGGTGCGCTTCCGTTTGTCGCGCAACCATCTTAACACGCTGACTCCGCGTCGCGTTATTCCCAGTTAATTGCACGAGCTTAATTGATGATTGAATTTACCGAAGTTACGGTAAATAAATGTAATTCGAGACGCGTGTATCTTTTATATCGTTCCATTGGCCCCCTGTTGCAACCGATTTTCTATTATGCAATTAATTATATTTCACACGTAATTCAATGAGACGTCGTAGTATCATGTGTGTGATACCGTTATAATAACATAGTATCATTGCTGCCCCTCGCGGCATTCAATGTATTGATGAATGTAATGAATAAATCGACGAATATAAATCGACAAGATAAATAACATGAACTTTTAGATAGAAAGAGAACTTCCCAGGCCGAAAAACTTTGATTCAACATCAGCTCTACAAATTCCGTTGAACTTGAAAGACTAATGGAGAATCTCGAGAAACAATATTATTGACAGACTATTATTATCCTTCTTTTGATGTTATAAATGAATTTTCTTGCTGTCGTTTTTTTCATGTTGAAGCTTAAACATTATTTAATATTCAATTATTTCAGGATTCTATTTAAATTTAATCTTGACTCTTAATTTTAATAAGTAACGTCTTAATTACATAATTCGCCATAGATAGAGCGTATGTGATTAGCAAATATTAAATAATTTAAATATATATAAATTATTTAATATAAATTATTTAATATAAATTACTTAATATAAATTATTTTTTTATTCACTCTGTCGAAGGCTAGCTGCTATTTTTTTTCTATTGGTGTTTACACACAAATACTGTCTTTATTCTTACATTTCTTTTCTTACTCTTTTTGAATTATCTGAATTGTATAGAAATTTCCAATGCTAAAAAAATTGAGATAAATGGATAAATTCATAAAAACTTTATTATTTCCCCATTTTCTTAGCGTTGGAAATTTCTATACAATTCAGATAATTCAAAAGGAGTAAGGAAATAAATGTAAGAATAAAGACAGTATTTACATGTAAACACCAATAGAAAAAAATAGCAGCTAGGTTTATATAGAGTAAATAAAAACAAACCGTTGACAGAGTGGAACTCGAGTCCCACGAAGCATTGTTAATGAAATAGCATTGTTATCTCAACTTTCGAGAATTTTAGACCGTGGTATTTGTAATTATGAATTACTTAGGATTTCTGATTGAGGAGATAATTAAATTGAGAAACAGATTTTTATTCAGCTTTTTAATCCCGTTATTTGGCTGTTCAAATCAATATCTCTTTTTATATAAAATATAAATATAGCACGATGAATCATCAGAGATAATCAGAAATAACAAAGTTATAATTATTTATCAAACGACTCTAAACGCACAAAGTATATTTTAAATTTTCACTGGAGAATAAATTGTTATTAATCAATTCACCAAATACCCATAAAGGAGTAAAAAGTAAGTAGTATGCATCTAATAATAACACTGTAAAGCAATAACTCTTTAAACAAAAATGAAAAGAAAGCGTTGACAGACGCCAACATGTGTTATTCGCGGCCAAAAGAATATTTAGAAAATTATTTAATTATAAAGATTATTAACCGCACAAATCAGCAATTCACGAGACATAAATAGATCTTAAATTTCGACTCATACGTCTCCTCATTCTCTTCAAATTCGTTAAACATCTTGCATAATAAATGATGTAACATACCTGAAAATATACGACGTCACACTGCCTGCCCGTCCCGGGGTCCTGTGTCCTCCGTCCTGGCTTTCCAATGCAGCATCTTAGCTCCCGACTGCTCCATCGTGGCACTGACACTACACTCGCGTACACACGACTCGATCAGAGAAACGCGATGCCGACGAGAGCTCGATTAAATGTTCAAGGGGTCTGTGGGAATGATAACTAACGCGCCGATACGCACGTGCTCCGCGTCGCTCGTCGGCTCGAAACGTAATGACTCGACAACGGATAAACACGGACAAGTACGCGACGCGCGGGAATGGGCAAAGTCATCTCCCGCCAGGCACCGTTGCCGCTATTGACAATGAACACAATACGTACATTCGGTAGCAAAAAGACAACAACAATCCAACGGTCACGGAATATCCCATATCTATATGGTGGTATCAAAATATATCAAAATTATCGACGATATCGATTTTACCGTGACATTCATTGATCATTGCCAGTTAATATGGGATGATTAATTTACACTAGGCTTCGGATCGACTCGTTTTTATGTAAAATTAGTCAGTGTGCCTGGCCACGATGATGACCAGAAACTAACCCCAAGACGGAACACAGGACGCAGGACGTAGCAGCAGTCGGCGACAAATGACTTATAAATCTTTTGCTTCTTTTAAATTTAGATATCATTGAAATTCCCAGTGTCAATAAAAAAAACAATAAATTATAATAAAGGGAGGATCGTTATTTTATTTATCCATTAAAATCCCATTATTTTCTGATTTAATTATTTACTTATCACGCATGCTCAATCTGCGGTCGTGTAAATTACGTGATTAATACACTGCTTATTGAAATTGTGAATAAAGATGAAATACAGGTGGAATATCGACAATTGAATATTAAATAATTCTGAAGCAAGCTCGTCTTTATGACTCAGCACGTAGGAAATCATTTATAACGTCAAAGGACAATATCCTGTATAATGTCATACCTCGAGATTCTCCATCGGACCTTCAAGTCCGACAGAATTTGCATTTAATGTTAATGCAGAACCAAAATGTCGACTCGGGTGCACTTCAGGAACCGTAGTACTCTGTACGTGTGTGTGTACTCGCTGTTATTTACATTAATAACGTAGAATATTAATGTGGAATATTAATGTACGTAGAATATTCAACGAGCCCTCCTCGCGCGGAGCTACGAAAATTAAAATCGAATGTCACGATCGATCGTTCGTTCGTTCGTTCGTTCGTTCGTCCGGTCGGTCGGCTCCAAGTTATATAGCTCAAAGGAATTCCTCATAAACTGCAGCGCGCCGCGCAAAATTTACAGCACGTCCGGCCCGCCACCCTCTCGCCGGCCCCTCCCCGACCCTTAACTTCTTTTGTCCGGCGAGTGGCCAGGCCAGACCGCGCCGTAAATTACATTACAGCGAATAATTATTGTTCTTCATTAAGTAGGAAGTGCGCGGAGTTGCATGTTGCGACAAAAGCGTTCGACATTAGAGATCTGCCACCACCGAAGCAACCCAGCTCCCGTTGCTGCTCTTTGTTCGAGGAATGATATATCGCGCGTCGCCACCACCATCGTTGCCGTCGTCGTCGTCGTCGTCGTCGTCTCTCGAGGAGCGCCGCGCCAATTTGCACGAAAGACACGAGGCAAAAATTCGCGCTAGGGAAACGGAATGGAGAAACGAGTGCGGCCGTGGAGCAACGTCGACAAAATCGTGGATTTAGCTTGCAAATCGGTAACGCGGCGTAGCTGCGGGAACGATAAATTGGTATGGCCAACTGCTCGAGCCAACGAGCCGTGTCCAGTTTGCTGGCCCTCAGCAGAGAGACAGAGAGAAAGGGAGAGGAAGAGAGACGCGAGTCCTCGCGCGGGGGCGGCGACGAGGCCGTGAGGGGCACCACGCCGCGGGGGGCGGAAGGGCGAGAGGGACTATCCCGACATTCACCGCACGCTATTCTTCATACTCCATTATCCGTGCTCTACTCCACTCTACTCCATTATGCCGGCACCGCGTATAAACGACGAGTCGCGCCGCCCCCGACCCTCCCGACGAACCACCGTGTGTCCATCAGGTCGTCCTCTACCTCGCTGTGTGCAACAGCGATAAACACTAGCCGGTGCGGTGGCTCGGTTATCGAATGAGAAAAGTACGCCGCTTTAAACGAACCGCTTCGTAATTTCGCGTCAAACTTCACTGAGGGCAAGAATGCGTCGGTCCTTCGGCGATTTTTCAAGTCGACTTTTCGCACTCCCTTCCCCTCCCCAACCACTGACCAACTCCAGCTCGAATATGTACAGGTATATACCCGGCTTGGACCTCCCAGCAGCTTTTGTGTCGTGTATAAAATTCTTGCCTTCGTTTTGTGTATGGTGTCAGGAAGTACGAGCACATTTCTCCAGCTTACCAACGTTCTAACTGACTCGAAATTTTCCAACGATATGTGTTACATCTACACTGTCTGGTCATTGTGTCCTTTGCACACCAGAACAATCCCTCCTTATCTCTCTCTCTCTCTCTCTCTCTCTCTCTCTCTCTCTCTCTCTCTCTC
>NW_022639486.1:556880-570979 GCF_010583005.1 Odontomachus brunneus | reverse complement strand
TCTCTCTCTCTCTCTCTCTCTCTCTCTCTCTCTCTCTCTCTCTCTCTCTCTCTCTCTCTCTCTCCTATATTACAACCATGATTATCACTCTACTGACTTGTGTGTTACGTGTAGTCAGCAGCAGCTTGTCCTCGACATCGGATTACTAAATTTCGTGCGACCTTCTCTTTTGCTGTGATGAAATATTACGACGCCCTACTTCCATTTATACGAACTGCATCCTCGCTCAATTCCTTTCGCTCTCTCTTTCTGTTTCTTTTTGCTGCGAAAAATTACATTTTTCTCAAAGTCATCAAAGCTTAACTTTTTATACTATTACAATTTTTTCTTGAGACTAAAGCAAGACAATAACTTCATCGCTGTCATCTCACTTTTTAGTGCTATCTTTCCTTTTCTTGTTTTTGCGTATTTTGTATTATTTATAATATTTTTTTTTCTTTTTCTTTGTTGTACCAATAAAATTATTATTATTAAAACGATTTGCAACACCTTCTCATATCTTCTTTATGACATAAGTGAGTGTAATCTGTTTTGCAAGCGAGGATATCGCCAAGCTCGAGCCGAATCTATAACCGGCGAACGACTTTTCTCTTAGTCGGAAATCTAATATCACGCGCGCGTTATTAACGTCTGAATTCACGGAGAGTCATGTTATATAATAAAGAAATTGCTATTTGCAAATTTGAAGCAAGTAAGTAGCTTAAAAGTAGGTAGCTATAATGCTGAGGCATGTAATTCACGATGATAAACTTAACTCGGTATACTGGATGTGAAACGCGCCTTCATCATACACGTACATACGTACGACTTGGCTGCGAGGCAGACGCGAATTCGCCTCCCGAGACCAGGTTTAATTAAATCTTTTGCAAATTTGCATATACGCACTTCCGTCAGTGAGAATCCTTTAGAACCCTCGGCGTTACCGAGACCCTTGTAGAGATTCGTTTCCCTACCTGTGTTATGTAGATCCGCCGCCAGTCCTCCGAGATGATAATAATCTGAGCGAGAAGACGACTTCGAGGAAACAGGGAGGAACGGAGCAACATCCGCAAAAAATAAGGCGCTAAAAAGAAACAGAAAAATCGACGATAGAAATGCGAATGTCAGACAACACGAGGCAACGTGTTCTAAAAAAAAAAGGAAAATGTAATCCCAAATATACGCGCGAAGGATGTGACGTTCTAAATCGCGCCAAGTTTCAGGACAGAACGGATCGGGGAAGCGCACGGCGTGGGTGGTGATTGAGAAGAGAAGTCGCATGGATCATATTTTGAAATACACTTTTACTTCGACTCGGTCAAAAACTACGATAACAATAGGTCGGTAGATATGTATATCGGAAATCATTTTTCGGAAACGCAGGCTGTGCTCGTCGCCGGCTTACAAAAACGGATAAGCCTCGCCGGCGCGGCGCGTTGCTTCCCGCGAAAATCATTTCGCGAGTCGCTTCACGAGTTTTCGTTTCCTTCGCGGTAATTTCGATGTAAGGTCTTCGATGCCGGTACGACCACACGTTCGTTCATTCGTTCGTTCGTTCGTTCGTTCGTTCGTTGAATACTTGCGAGCTTTTCGTCGCTCCCCGCGGCGACATTTTCACGCGGCAACGGGAGACTTTTCCTCCTCGCGCGCGCGAATTGAATCCCATTCGATTTTATCGTCGGCTTGACCCGAACGTGACCGCACGTGACAGCCTTTCGCGAATCAGGCGATTTCCCGAGATAATCGAGGGTCAGCTGCGAATATCTCGCCAAAAGCGCGGAGCCGGATTTCTTCTGTCCGAAAGTTGTTGTTGTTGTTGCTGCTGTTGTTGTTTGGGGAAAACGCGAACGGGTCGAAGGGAAACTGAACGCGCAACGTGGAAGATATATCGCGTGTATGTACAGAGAAAAGAAGCTGATCGTCCACGTCAGCCTCGACGGTATTGCACGATCCCGCAGCACTCGTTCGCAATTATACTATGAAAACGTAATCGATGAAATAAATTAGCACGTCGCGCCGTTTGAAACGGCAGCGAGTAATGATTCGATGAAACGACAATGATCTAGCTATGTACACGTATATACATCCCGTCAGTGTCGTTATTATCGTCGTCGTCGTCGTCATCGTCGTTGTCGTCGTCGTCGTCACCGTCGTAATCACTTTCACACCCGCACTCGCTCTTTTCTTCCTTTCTCTCTCTTTCTCTCTCACATGTACGCACACGGAACCCGTTCTCACTTAATTACAACTCCTCCCCGCCCATTCACTCATCTAAGGATTCGTTGGCGCGAGACACAACCGGTGAAAGAAGAATTGCAATCCCTCCCGGAGCTGGTCCGGAAGAGCGTATCTCTCGGCGAACCGCGGGTTCTTTATCCGGATCGAGCGCGGAGTTATTAATGCCCACTAATATAGTGCTAGTTTGTCCTCAAAGAATCGACATAGTCCACGACGGTCTTCGGCGGTTCTCGCGAGGAGAACCACGGTAACACAATGACCGAATTGTCGGCGAGTTCGGCTCGCGACGACCGATACTCTGAAGAGAGACCGTTTAAAGCGCGACCCTCCGGTCGCGTTCTTCTTCGTGGAAGACCGACGGAGAGGCGCCCGAACGAACAGTCCAACTGCTCGGTCGCCGACTCGTTCGACAAGTGAACGCGCGCTTCCGCTTCTCAGTACGGTCTCCAGACGTTGTTGTCCGGTCTGACTTCCTCTTGCCTCACGCTGCAGCTGTCCGCGACGGCTCTCTGTTCCGCGCTCTCCGAATTCTGGAACTGATTGCCGTACAGCTGCGAGTAGAGGATGCTGGGCAGCACGCCGGGCGTCGGGAAGTAGTTGCCGTAATTCTGCCCGAATCCCTGTTCTTCGTGCACCGGGCTCTCGGTCGTGCTGGAGTCAGTAGACAACGATCGGGGCGACACGTAGTCCTGGTACCTGGACTGGGTGGAGCCGCCAGACATGAGGCTGCTCAGCGGGTCCAACGGATCCGACTGGCCTGGTGTCGTGGTGTCTGGCACAACTGTGACATTCGGTGTAAGAGAAGCTACGTTCAGCTCGCTGGCGACTAGCTAGTCGAATGATGTGTCTTCACTCACGACAACCGTGATTCTATCATCGATCCTGCCGACCTGTCAGGTCCCTAACCTAACCATGAGGAGGCTCGACATCCATATTCCGAATATCGTGCGCGGTTATGAAGATTGCGACTGATACGCGAAGAAATTAGAAGAGACCAGAGCAAGTTCGCCGAGTGATTCGTGTATCAGATTAGTGCAGAAGATTTGTCATTTTTCTATTGAATTCTCGCTGGGCACTCGGATATTAAAAGGAAAATAGAAAGTTCCCGTTAGATGTTTGAAATAATACTGAGTCGATATATTTGTTTAATTTATTTGTTGAAATTATTAATCCTTCAAAATTTCATTTTACTTGACAAATACAACAAACTTTTCGCAATAACCTAATATTTATTGTGAGAGGAACAGCAGAAAAAAGCAATGGAATAATGTTCTTTTTAAAATACGGAAAAAATATCCATGTTTTGAAAAGAATATTTTGCAATCGTGGAACGATAATAGAAAAATAATCGCAAAATATTTTATAACAAGAAAAGTACCAGTGTTTTAAAAGAAACATTTTGCAATTTTTTTTCCACTGTTTCACGATCGCAGCATGTTCCTTTAAGAACATGGTTATTTTTCTGTTTTACATGTAGAGAGAATATTATAATTTTCTTTTTCATATAAATTTTTTTCAATTTTACTATGTTTTTAGTATTACAGGGATAAAAACTGAAAAACAGTAAAATCTATCTTGCTAAGGAACATGATGTATATTCTACTAAAAACATAGCAAACTTTTCATAGCACATATGAAATAGAAATATGATCAATTACTGTGCAGAATGTCAATATATTCCTTGGTTACAAAACTCAATGGCAATTTTTACCACAGCATTCTCTCCGTGTAAAGAAGACACACACTTTGCAATTTCTTTTCCACTGTTCTTCTCGCGACAAATGCACAAACAAGACACATCTATCGACAAATCTACCGTGATCTCCCCTGACTTATTTATTTCCACGACGATCATAATTTAATGAACGTAAATCCCGATAAGAACACGATAAGAAACGTGATACTCCGCGATCACGTGGTGATTAGCGGCTTCCGCTTTCACAATACGAGACACAAAACGAGACGATTAAAGCGAGTCGAGAGCGATACCCCATGGTTGGTTCATCAGTCGGCGCCACAGCGAAACTCGACGATGACAATCGTGCAGCAGGCTGGACTTACGAGAGGAGACCGCGGAGAAGGCGTCCTGCTGCGGCGTGGAGCCCGTTCCGGTGCCGGATGTGACGGTCGAACCCGCCGTCGAGTCCGGTGCCGTCGGTGTGCTCATGGAGGCCGTGCCGGCGAAGGACGCCAACGTAGACGACGGCGGAGGTGGCGGAGGGGGTGGCGGCGGAGGTGGAAATGACGCCTGTGCGGCGCACGACGACAAGGGACCCGGAAGGTAGCCGGCGTAGCCGGCCGTGCTGCCGTACCCCCAAGAATTGCTCGCTGTCAGGCCGAACTGGGACATATCTAAAGAGATCTTCCGTTTGCACGTCTTCTTGCCGCGCGGGGAAACGCGAGGAACACGAGGAACACGAGGTGGAATCGACGTGCGCGAGAGGGTGGCTGGATAGACGGTGGTTGAAGCGAGTGCGAACGGAGAAAGCGTCAGCGGTGTCGGCATGATAGAAAATCGCTCACAGAAAAGCAATCGACGAACGAAAGGACAATTAGCAGAGAGAGAGAGAAAGAGAGAGAGAGAGAGAGAGAGAGAGAGAGAGAGAGAGAAAGAGAAAGAGCAACTCCTACCGCATATAAATAACACAAAGCACGCTAATGTAAAAACATCGATAACATCCACATCGACGGCAACGGCAGCTGCATCGCGTCGTGTTGCATCGGCGAAAAAGATAAATAATACTTCCCTCGCGATCGGATGAAACAACGGGGAGGAAGGACGCGAGAAGGCGAGACGGGGAGAAATTTCTGCCGGATTATATGCCAATTCGAATCACTTGGCGAGATGCATCGGCGGCGGTGGCGGCGGTGGCGACGGCGGCGGCGATGGCGCGGTCCAGCGCACCCCTTGGCGGATGTATTTTTGCGGGGTATAGGCAGCATCCCCGATAGATTTTCCAATGAGTCACGGGGGTTGAATGTAGAAAGGACGAGCTCGGTCCGCGCGAGAGAGACGCGGGCGGATACCGAGCGGTGGGGAGACGGACGGAGGGGTACATCGAGATCAAAGGGTTGGTCATCCCCCCGCGTAGCTGGGGCCAACTCAAATAACCAAGCTCGCCTCGGCGAGCGCCACCGGACCGTCGTCACGAGAGCTAACCCTAAATACTGCTACCCGCCGAGCGCTTTCACGTCCTTCGGCACCATCGGATTCCTTGCGGTCCGAAGAGAAGCCTCCCTTTTTATGGAAAATCACCGAAAGTTGCGCGAGTCCGTCCCAAGTATTCCAGGATCGTTGCGGGATTCGAATACCGGATTGAATCCTCGTGAATTTATTTCGTCTTTCTCTCTCTCTTTCTCTCTCTCTCTCTCTGCTCCTTGTCTCCCGCTCTCTCTTTCTCTTTCTTCCTCTCCGTCTCGTATGAGAGCCACGTAATTGCTTCCGGCGAATAATCTTTGAGTGAACGTCTTATTTCGCTCGGCGTAGTCGCAATTATGTATCAAAATATGAGAAACAAGGGAAAATAATTAATTGCGATACATACTGCAGGGCGGCGAGTGTGGTCCGAGCTTTCACGGTTTTATTAAAGAGGAGAAGTAACCGCGCGCGGCACGGAGTGTCTCTCGAAATCGAAACCGCCCGTCAGGCGTATAGTATGGGAATAATACGGTCGCATACGCGTATTATCGGGCGACCGGATGCTCGATGAGGGAAAAAAGTTAATAAAGGAAATATTCGGCGTGCTTCGTATTTTATCGGGAAATTTAGCAGCGGAGCAGTCAGCCCTCACGTCTGAGGTAACTCATTAAAACGGCTGATCTCGAATTATTGTTTAAGCTTTTTTTTTCCTCGTCCCTTCTTGCGCACGCCGGCAAAACCGTTTATCGATACACGCTCGAGAAAAGTATTGAAAATTTTATCGTGCAAGTATCGTTCGCGCACACGAATCGTCGCACACGGTATCAGGCTTTGATCGCGCCGATCAGCAGTACAGTATTAATCAACGATCGAAGGTTTTCTGTTTTTTTTTCTCTCTCCTTTCTTTCTTCCTTTTTTTTAATAAAACTCGGCGAGAGCAACATTTTCTCGAAATTACGCTGACAACACACTTTGCGCGCAAACTCGCGAATCCACGTTATGAACGCGGAGGGAGGGTGAAGCTGCGCCCCCAAAACAGGGAGCCAACCGACTGGGACGCGCTTCCGTGGCAACCCCTTTAATATAATATTTAATCTAGCTTTGAACAGGCTTGCGGTTTCCGCCTCTGAAGCCGAGAAGCTAGCTACCGAGCCTACCCAAAAGCTGTGCTTCTGTACTCAGACTGGTAGCGTCTGGTTGGAAATATTCCCGAACTCGGCGGAAGCCATCCACTCGATGACAAAAATTATCTAAATTTCATAACCACCGGCGAGGGGCAGCGCGAACGAAGCAACGCCGCAATATGAAGAAAACATCTCTTGTGCGCGTATCAATTTCTCACTTTCCACCTTTCTACACTGAGAGAAAAATGTTTGGTATTTGTAACTATAATCATAGAGAAATAATTATAAATTATGGTCAAGAGAATCACTTTTTATTAAATTCTACTTTAATATTAGTAGTAATAATCTTATATGTTACTACCACCATTTTCGTGTTAAAGCAACTAAAAAACATGGTTGGAACCAAAAATAACTATAATTTTAGTTATATACAGGGTGTCCCGAACCTCCATGATGACCCTTGGTGAGAACGTAGAACGGATTGAGGTGAACAAGAAAGTCTTGTTCCGTTTTGCGATATTCGCAAAAATAGTCGAGATATTAATTAAAAAAGATTGGTGAATGATCACGCGCGATATGGTAGATAAGCTGCAGTGGAGCCGTTTGCCGTTGTATACTTATATATTAAGTCAAACTGAACAAAAAAGTCCTCTACCATTTTGCGAATGACCACATAGATTTTTGAATATTAAAGAAAATTGTTACATGTATGATTGTATACCATAATGCATAAATTTTCTTTAATTAATACCTAAAAATCTATATGGTAATTTACAAAATGATAAAGGACTTTTTTGTTCAGTTTGACTTAATATATAAGTATACAACGGCAGACGGCTCCACTGCAGCTTATCTACCATATCGCGCGTGATCATTCACCAATCTTTTTTAATTAATATCTCGACTATTATTGCGAATATCGCAAAACGGCACAGAACTTTCTTGCTCACCTCAATCCGTTCTACGTTCTCACCAAGGATCATCATGAAGGTTCGGAACACCTTGTATATAGATCGGCCATTTCTTCTCTCAGTGTAGATATTTTAAATTCTCAAGATATACGCAAGATATATCGAAAGATACAATACACTTCTTTTCAACATGCTATACTCAGATAAAAAAGAACGATGATGTCAACTGCATAGATGATAACTGTACGTAAAAGTTCTTGCAACTAACAACAACAACGTAAAAAAGCTGAATGATTACTAAAATTATATACCATCATGTCTTTTTCTTCGAGTGTACGAAATAGACTAAAATAGATCCGAATGGTGAGACAATTTCTCCTGAAGTTCGTTGCGTATCGAAAAGTGTCGCAAGCCTTTCGCCGCCGCGATTGCTACTACAAATCCATCGAATGACCGGCTGCGGAAAGGAAAGCACACATACACACAGAGCAAGCGCTGCTTGGCGAGGTTTGTGCTCAAAGCTGAGTCGTGCGAGCGCAATCTGCGAGGATCACGATCATGCGGGGACTGCCTGGGGCGATTACTTACTCTGACAATTGCCAGGCATCGCGTGTCTAAAGGAAGACAACGGATCCCTTGGCTGCAGCGGATTCGGTAACGGTTGCAACGGATTCGGCAGAGGTTGCAGCGGATCCACCAGAGGAGAGGCGAAGAACGGGCCGCCCCGTTGCGAGGCGAACGCGAAGGCGTGAAATTGTTGTTGCTGCCCTAAAAGAGACAGCACTGCGATCAACCGTGCGCCTGCCCACTGGACCTCCGGTGCGACATCAATCGTTCGTTTCATTTATCGTCATTCTCCTCCGATTACCGTGCGAAAGCGAACGCGCGCGGCCTCGACCAGCCGGCAGCGCGCATCGGGCACATTTTATTTACGCATAAATCACGAGTCAAATCCGCCCGAATCTCTCGTGGAGCGCTCGACACAACGCGCTGCGGATTTCTACACGATGTCGCGCGAACGACCGACAATACACAGTTGTTTCTCTTCTTTTTGCTCTCCTTTCTTTGTCCTCTCTCTCTCTCTATCCCCGACAATTGCCGCGTATAAGCCGCATCTTTTATCTATCGAAACGACAAACGGAACGATAGCGACACCGAACACCGTGGCCGTCCCTTCGGCAGTCGGAGGGGGACGAACGAGGGAGACACACGAGAGAGGCACCGATACATTTTATTTCCCTGCGACGGTGTCGCCAACCCAATTAAAGACGTCCCAACAGGCGGACGTCCTATCCGGCTGTCCCCTGGCTAGAGGTCGCCGCACGGACAGTCGTGCGCGCTGCCGCTACTACGTGCAGGTTCGTTCCCTTCCCCTAAAGGCAACGATCCGAACGTGGAAGGCACCGGAGGCCAGAGAGACCGACGGAGGGTCGACGCAGGGCGGGAAGGGAGAAGCGGTGGACTCTCCCACCGTCCTGATAATCCAATCGAAGCCCTAATTCTAACTCGGCAACCCGAAATTCCCGCCGGTTTGCTGAATAGGGTACGCTCGATCCGGGGACACAGTGGGGGCGCGACGGCGGAATACCGACGGGTACCGAGACTAACGAGATCCTGTTAAACGACCGGCGATTCGAGCACGCCGCAGAACCCGGGAGGAGCTCGGCAGAAAATTCTATGGGTCGTACAGGTTCCTTAGGTGAGACGCCTTTTATTTCGCGCGCGCACGCTGAGCGAGAAAGGATGAATCACATTTCGCCGCGGGCTGAAGTCGATTCTCGGGGCCCTCGGTGCCTCGAGCCAGCGCGACAAGGCGAGAGAGGGGAGTCAAGGATGAAGGGTGGGCGAGAAATGGAAGCACGCCACGCGACCGGAACGCGCGATCGGCGGGTTCGAAATTCGAGGATTTGTTTCGAGACACAGTAGTTTCCTAGCGGCGGCCTGATAGATTTAATAAATTATGCCGCTCGACCCACGAATTTATCACGTCACCCTAACCCTTTGAACCCGTTCTTCGCAGTATTTCATTAGGCGGCGAGCGCTGGTGCGACCCTTCGAATGGATGCGCGTGGACGATTGTTGTCTCGTCCGAATTCGCTCAGGATGCCGAGACTTTCCTTCCCCCTCCGTTCGCGCGAAGCCGAGTGTGACCGGCTCCGTTGGCCGGTTTTTCGCGAGGCTAATCTGGGGCTCTACTCTGGACGAGCATCGAGAGCTAATGTCTTTCTAATTCTTTAGAATAAACGAGATAATCTTACACGTGACGTTCATGCAAGAAAAACGGAACTTGTAATTTAAAAAAACATACTTAACGTTCGCTACTCGACTAGAAATTTATCCTATAATTCTGATGAAGTTTACTCTAATAATTTGTATAAAAAATAGAACTTATAATTAAAAGGTAATTAAGTAAAATTTTTAATAATATGTGTATAACTGTGCATATAGATACTTGACATGATTAAAATACTTAACATTCGCTATTCGGTTAGGAATTTATCCCATAGTCCTAACAGCTTCACCCCAATCAGTTATCTGACCTATACAAGGTGATGTTATCATTGGGTCTTCATAAGTCATGTAACGCAGTGTGGCAATCGAAACTTTGTTAGTGACAAGGATTATCAATAATTAAGACGCGATAACATCACTTTATAGAGACCGTAAGTAACTGACCAGGCTCAACATGATCGGGACAATGGCATAAGTCGAGTATGCACCCAGAATAGGGCCCTTGACATCGTGTCCCCAACGAGCGCACGTTTTCGCAAGATGTTTCGGCGTGAAGCGACACACCTCGATCCGATTACCGTCCACGCTCGTTCTGACTACTCCGACGAACGGTCGCCGACATCAACGTTTCCTGATTTATTCTTTCGCGGGGTATGAGGCGCGGTTGGCGATTGGACGAAGTCGTAAGTCCCCGGCAAGTCGCGGCTATCGATTTCATTGGACACCCTCTTTACGCGCCGTGACTGCCAGGGAATTTCTCGAGAGTTAGCAGCTGGCAACGACAGATCCTCATTTCGTTCCGTCGCCAACCCCGTTCTCTCCCTCCTCCCGCTCTCCTTGTCCCCCCTACACCCACACGCCCGCGTTGCTACTCAACCCGCGTCCTGAAATCGGCTCCTCTCGACGCGCGCTGGATGGCGGTGCGGCACCCATTTTCGATCTTTCCGGGGATGTCTAGCCGATCTCGCCGAGGAACGCGTTTCGTTTGTCGAAGATGTTCGCAGCGCGAACCTCCCGGGACCCGAACGGGCGAGGAGAGTCTTCGCGAGTAAAGCATCCCGGAACCCAGGCTAAACTTCCCTCAATCAATTTCCTTGGCCCCGCAGCCTTTCCGCGGCAGCGGCAGCGGCGGCAACGGCGGCCACCTTCGGCTACCAGAGACGAGGGTAGAATGTGTAATGAATTGCTTGTTTAATTAATTACAACCCTCCGGAGGTATTCGACCGGCGTTACCTTACGTAAGATTCATTCGTTCGTTCTCGCGTCGATCGCCGGATGCAAGAACGCCCGATTTGTAGGAGAAACCGGACACACGCTCGTTCGTTTGTCCGCGCGTCAAAGGGTCGGCTAGACATTCCCGACGCGTGAGACATCGCGAAACTGCTAATTAAAATGCGTCACTGAAGGAAAATGTGCAGTCGGCTGTTTCCCCCATTGCTTTTAAAAATTATTTAGACTCGGGAGAGTACAGAAGTAAACGCGCGTCACGCGTGAAAACGTGAATAGAGGACTCTCAAAGTCCGTGTTAGAGGCGAGATGAAGACACGTGGGGGGCCATGAGCCCCAAAAGAAGCGCACAAAGACCACCCAAGAGGCTCTTTCATCTCACGCCGCCATCCTTGAAATCATCGCACCATTGCTCAGATCTAGCAAACAGTTTGTTTTCGTAGAAGATTCAAAGCGCCGACTTGACGAATGCTTACTTGTTACGTGCTCGCGTTATCCTAACGATCCCTAAAATTTTTATATCTGTTTCCTTTTCTTTCTTTCGCTCGAAAAAGCCCGACATGACGTGCTTTTAAACTGGAACGAATTCAATCGTTTCGGCTAAAATCGACAACTGAAAGGAGACACGCGACGATATTCATCAATAGTTCGTAATGAAACGCAGAAAAAATATCACATATTGCTCGGAAGTTAGCGCGATTAATTAGTAACATTAATATCGTGAGAGGAATTTCTCCTCCGAAACGTCACGCAGTGTTTTGCTTGGATGCGCGTCTCCGAGCGGTACACCGAAATTTCGCGTTTTCATATTTTGGATTTATGACGGAAGTTTCGTGGGTGGTCCGCAGATGCGGCCAAGCCGGCGGATGTGGTCGCAATTTCCCAAGGTACCAAACTTATGCCGTGCTACCCAGAGACCGCCTCGATATATTAAAGCTATCGGATATTTTTGGTGCGCCTTCAGGGACGACATGAGATCTCTATCACGCGTATTAGCGTCCTAAGACCTAATGTCGAAGCAAGATTCGTTCGTGCAACCCGATACACAGTTCTTGAATAAGATCTTCTATTGAATTTACACAACACGCCATCGACTTTTCGATAAAAAAAACCTGCAGGAACTTTTCCAACATTTTCCATTGTGAAGTTGAGATCAACTCCCGAGTGTTTCTCCGTCAACTTGAGTCGAAATTTTGATCCTACTTCCGACATCAGTATTCCATTTAACGTCTACTTTGATACTATGAGACCTAACCTCTTTCGATTCTATTTAACCTACTAATTTCATCGAGAAATTCTCTGTAGAATCTACTAGTGCACTGAGAGAAAATTTATATTAAAATCAACAAATATTTCCTTGATGGGTGCCATTAACATATTTATTTATAAAACTACATTCTTTTTATTTAACCAAATATTGTTTATTTAAGTCAAGTAAACAATATTTGATTTAAAGAGAATGTAGATTTAAGTAAATATGTTAATGGCACCCATCAAAGAAATATTTGTTGATTTTAATATAATTTTTCTCTCAGTTTAACATTTTGTGCTCTTTCTGTAATTTTGTTTCCATACTTCTCGCGTGTCAAACTGCATAGTTGAGCACATAAATTCACGTGCTTAGATTTAGGTTTAAATTTAAGTTGATATATTTTTGTATAACCTATATTCTTGTTTTTTATTTCGATTCTACTTCTTAGATTTCAGTTCTTCCTTAGTTAATCAGTTTAGTTTTTATATATTATAAGATATTAGTCTTATAATCTTTTGATTGCATTTCGTACACAATAACAAAACATACCGACGTTTTATAAAATAAACATTATTATTATTATTTAGAGGCGCTAAGTAGAACTTTGGTTTTCACACATTCAATACAATACATTTGTATTAAACACATCTTCCGAATATACGGTAAATGTTGGAAAGTTCAGATTGAAAGTAGGGCTAAAATTTCGACTCGGGAAATTTCGACTCCAACTTTGAACTTGCGAAACTGAAGAAAATCGCACGTCCGTCGCGCGACGCCGCAAATTGGTACGCTCGGGACTAAATTTTCGAGGGCGTACAATACGTTTCACGGTGGGTTACGTAACAACCGGGGGGGATGAAAGTAAGAGAGAGAGAGAGAGAGAGAGAGAGAGAGAGAGAGAGAGAGAGAGAGAGAGAGAGAGAGATAGACAGAGAGACGCTTTGTCCCCTCGCACCTCGTGAAAGACAACGTCGACGACCCCGACTGCGACCTACCGAAATAGCGGGGAGAATCCCGGTAATTGTATGTCTCGGCGGCAGTAGCTCGCGGAGGAGTTCTCGCGGCCGGATATCCGCGAAGTTTGTAGGCGTCGCCTGCGTTTTGGCTAAAGCGCCGCGATACACCTCTCCGCGGGCAACGCCCGCAGCTCTTTGTCAATGTTATGGCGCCCGGTGCCCCCGCGGTTATAAATAATGGCAATTGCGCGAAACTTAGCCTCGGAGGTAACGGCCGACCAGCGCGAAGCCGCACGCTGGGGCCATTTCGAACTTGCGGCTTTTACTGCCTCCGGTGCCATGCCGCTCGTTCGTTAGGCATTACGATCGTTTCGGGAGATTCCCGTTCGGTGGCCCGTTCCGGTGAGCGCGAGAGCGCGTGTGTGCTGCTACCCACGCCAAATTTCCGAAATGTGAAACGCGGCAGTTACTGTCGGAAGTCTCGAGGAACCGCGCGGGGGATGCGCGCAACCGTTCGAACGAAACCGCGAAGCCATCGAACGCGGCTGATCCCCGATCGTTCAGTGCCGCTTCGGAGCAGCAGCTATTACTTTCGACTCAGCTATTACTTATCGACTAATAATAATAATAATAATAAGGTATAATAAATATATATGAGAGTAGCAATGCTTACAGTGATACTCACTGGTCTTGGATCGCGGTTCGCGCGGCCCATCCACCGTCACCTTGATGGCCTTGGTGTAGGTGGCGACTTGAGGCGGCGTTGTCGACACCGTTATCGTTAAGGTGAAGCTCTTGCCTGCAACAAACGAGACGACTTGCGTGTTACGTTGCTTCCTGCGATACCTTAGCCGCTTCTATCGTCGTTTTATTTCTATTTACAACGTTCGCGCTATCAACACATCTATCGACCACGTCAGTTGTTTTTATCGTTTCAAGGTCCACGTAGTCGCACACTATCGGCGGGATGACGCCGGGGAATTAGATTTCCAAAAACGAGGAGGACAATATACGTCGGGGGGGGGGGGGGGGGGGGGTTTT
>NW_022639486.1:531017-556725 GCF_010583005.1 Odontomachus brunneus | reverse complement strand
GGGGGGGCGTTTTTAACGTCGGCTCCCGTCCCGCGACACGTCGATTCGTGGACGCGCCTATTCAGCTGGCGTCGAAAGTTCGCAAACGCGGTTAGCCGGGCGAAACTCCGCGGTAACCGAATTACACGTCGGTAATGTATCGAGGGCGTCGTCGACGGTGACGGTGGCCAGCCAGCGCGGCCGAGTTAAGGGAACAGGGTGGCCGCTCGAGGAGGGTTGGGCGACGGGGGTGGCGGAGATCGCGTGATGCTAAAAAGCCTCGGTTACGCGCGAAATAATGTCGTAGAAAAAGCGAGCGGGCGGGTGAACGTGCAGACCGACAGACGAACAAGCCGAGACGCGCGCGTGCAACGGCACACCGCAATTTCATCCCGCGAGGTTTAAGCGCCGAAACTCCGCCGCGAAAACTCGCGGCGAGCCGCCGCCGTCGGTGCTATCGATTCGGCCGCGCACAAGCATGCGATAAAACGCGCGAAAAAGTGAACGCGCGAAAAAGTGAACGCGCGCGCACGCGAAGAGTCGCCACTGCAAAAATTGCGCGCGTGATAACGTTGCGCGCAGAGGTTCACCGCAATTTTCACTCGACCACCCTCTCCTCTTTCTCTCTCTCTTTCTCGCCCATCACGCCGCCCGCTCCTCTCGCAGCGTCCACCAGCGCGAACGCGTTTTTCCTTCTCCCTTCGCGAATTTTATCTGTCCGCCGAAACGGTCATATTCTCTCTTTCTTTCTCCCTCGCTGTAGCCCACACGACGGAAATGTAATGATCATCTTACTAACCCACATATCGCGCGCTCTCTTGCGCAATAAATGTACTTCGGGGCATGTTTTCTTTGAAATTAGATACGATAATGCTGCAAAGGTAGTGCGCTTTTACCCGCCGCCAGTTTGCAAAATGAAAGATAACACATTACGTTATTTATATTCGCCCCTAAACGAGTTCCTTCCCGCTAATGCGTTACAACGTTCGCGTTACCCTTCCGAGGAGCCCCGGCCATTACCGTATTTTTCTATCGGACCCATTAGATACGTTTTCCGCGGCGTAGCCGCGATAATCGATCGCCGCGGAGTTCAACCATCGAGCTGGAGACTACCGCGCCCCCTCCGCCCTCTCGCAACCGTGCTCCCTGGACACGAGGCGTCGATAGAGACGGTAAAAAGTTCCGCGGTATGACGTAAGATGATCGATGGCGGGGAAAAAACGAGTGTGCAGTCGGGAAAGGCGGACGGGCGAGCATCGGAGAAATAATGGCGAGTGTCGAGCGTGGCCACACGGCGGTTCGCCACGCGAGCTTTTCGTTTTCCAGCGGGGATTCCCCTTCGGTTTGGCTGCGAGTCACGCCATCCTCAGCCGTGCCCTCACCCTGCCCAACCAGCCAGCCAGCCAACCTTTTCACCTCCACCGGCGGAGTCGATGGTTCCAGTTAGGTAGGTACGCGTAGGTACACGGGTATCACCCTCGGTGCCAGTCGCCGTGCAGCCATTAAAGGTCGTCCGAACTCCCGCCGCCCTTACGTATCTTTTAAACGCTCGCCTTGTTAACCCGCCCCCCAGCGAGGCGCCACTTTGTTTCCGACCCGGCCGGCTCTCTTCCTTACCTCCGCGATAACGCGAAATCGGCTAGACTCGCCCTCAGAGAATCGAAAGCCGACTCTCGTCCGCGAGTCACGACGCAACGAGTTTACGGCCGATAACGACGGAGGGCTAATTTCTCGAGTCTTTTTTTAACGGTCAAAAGTCACGTTTAAGATCATATAGCGGTGTGTGATTGTCCTCGAGTTCGTTGGGAGGAGAAAAAGGGACGCAAAGAGAGTCGGGGACTCGTACCATTCGCTGATTATGCTCGTTAGCAGCACGGTCGTCTGCAAGCGTGTAGAAGTACGCGTGCATACACGTGTCCCGGCGTTGTACGGCTGTCGGCTGCGCTGTCGAGCCAATTAATTAATTTCAATTTTCCCCGAACGAAACGCAAATGCGCAATTGCAGCCTGATAACGAATTGATTACGGTCAGGAGCTGCCACCGTCATCGCGAGCGACTGCCCGTTTTTCTTCCCGCCGGTGAAACGAGCCTCGCGTTACGGGCGATAAATTAACATCTCCGGCGAGTGAATGCGCGCGTCGCTTCGATGTATTCGCGCGGATTTTTATTGCGCGTGCACAAAAGTCGCCGAATTGGCCGCACGTATCATCAATCTCAATCATCGTGTGCGCGCGTCTGTTTGCACACACATGTAAATCTGCTCGAGACGGCTGTGTGAGATTTTATCCTTGACAGAGTGTCGTTCAGCGCCCCCTCACGTGAAATTTTACAATCATCAGCGGGGGATTATCGCCGCGCGTGGTTATCCACTTGTCAAAGATAACCCGCGAAACTTTGAGCGGCAGCATTTGCCGCCGCCAAACGTTGCCTTCGCCCTTCCCCGTTCCTGTTGTTGTTGTATATTACAAGGGCAATGATTAATAGGTTTGAGAGAAGAGAGGCGCGTTGCAGAAAAGCAACTTGGTAAGATCGGCGACGTTCCCGCGGAGGTTTATTCGCGGCAGCAAAGTCGACGGATACCCGGGCTGCTACGGGTCGGAACTATAAGCGCGCAAATGATCTATCTCGTTAAAGGGCTTAGGGCCGAAGGGAACAATCCGGTACCTTCAGGGGTAGACTTTGCAGTGATGGAGCAGGCATTACGGTCGAACGTGCGGGAAGGGGGTTACGGCTTATCATCGATATTGCAAAGCTCTCGACTATCGTGGCAGTACGCTCAACCTTGTCCGGGCTAAAAGCGGTTTTAGGCGAAGACAAAAGCACGATGTCGGCGGAGCGCGCTTAACGATCCCTTAAATTTCTCGCGGCGGCTATATCGAGCGTCTTATTTCTGTCGATGGTGCGAAAATAAACGTGTAGCCTTGCGATTTATAATATATTTTAAACAATTTCTTTCTTATACTTTCCTTTGGCACGGATTAATTAAACACGCGAGGCGAGAAAGAAAACGGCAGAGAAAGGTGGAGAGACAGTAAGAGAGAGAAAGACAGCGGCTGAAGGGAATTTCTAATCTTCCTGCGAATCGAAAGGACAAAATCCTCTTCTCACGATTCCGTACGTGCGAATATTTCCACGCTCGACAAACGAGAGGATCATTAAGAATTCGCGGGAGTTCGGCGTACATCGGTTTCCAGGGAATATTCAAGGAGCCCGGGAGCCGTTAGGAATCCTGACGAGAGAGAGACACTTCTCTTACATTCTTCATCCTAGCTTATGTTAATTCCGCGCTCGGCGAAAACAATTGAGAGCTAATCCCAGACAAATGACTGACGCGTTCCCGTGAATCCCGTGAGGGAGAGAGTTCCTCGTCTCCTAGCTGGAGAATTTGCGAGTATCTTGATTCTCGCGCGATTAGTCTTGCGTTCGCAGACACGATCGAAAATATAACAACAACGGTGCGTCTACGGAGCCACCGTCGTCCCCGACGTCCGTCACTGTCGTTTCTCGCGCGTGTCAACGTCAACGTTGAATATCAATTTTGAAAGTCGTCTCGCACACGACGCGTCAAGTCGTTAAGTGAGTCAAGCAACTTTATTGATATAAGAAGTAGGTCGGACGCGCGGTCGCTTTAAGTTGCGTTAATCCAGAACGGCGCGTTTGACGCGAGCTCAAAAGACGCGCAGTTAGACGAGATACCGGCCCTAATAACGTTAATTAAAACTCAACTGAAACCTCAATTAATATCACCCACCCCTGGATGCTCCTCAGGCGTCGGCGGTGCTCCTTCGAGCGACGCTCCGTCGCTCTCGCGTCCCTCGTCGTCGTTTCGCCCTTTTGCCGACGCGAGAGGCCGGGTGGCAAAGGAGAGAGCGGCGCGACAGAGAGAAAGAGAGAGAAAGTCGCGCGGCGGTGCGGACAAATAAAAGCCATTACCCACCCCAAGGCGTCTTCTCGGATCCACCCCGATCCGCGCCAAGAGCCAACCCCTGAGAACCCGCGCCGGAGACGAGACTTTTCCATGATGGGCCAAGGAAAAACGGGGGTTGTCTCAAGACGTCCGCGACCTACCCTTACTATGCGGCGCGCGCGCGCGCGCGATTTCTTCGAAGGGGTTCTTCGCCGTCGCCTCGCCCCTCCTCGGTGTTTTCTTCCGGACGTAAAACGCGAAGGGCGACAACACGCTCGACGAGGACCAGGGAGAACTTTGGAGTTTTATGAATGGAGAGGAAAGTGGAGCAAGGAAATGTCGCGTCCGACACTTGGCCCTTCGTCGTTTCGTTCATCGCGACAAGTCCCGCCCGATCAGCGAGCGCTGTGGAAAGTGGATAACAAACAACCCTTAACCGGCGCAGGTAACAACATGCGTACGACTCACCTCTACCGCTTCTGCCGACGAACCTCAAGTCGTTGAACTTGGCAACCTGATTTTTCATCAGAGCTGTCGAATTTCTCAGTTCGGCGCAGCAGTTCTCATCGTTGCCAGCGCGAACGGTGACAAGAGTGCCGTCGCCCACCTCGCCGAGAGCCACGACCTTGAATGCCACAGGGAGAGTCTTGTTAGACCTCCAATGCGCGGGCAAGACGGTGCAGACCAAGTGCGGCGACCCTAGACATAAGATCGTCGAATTTCGTTAGGCACGAAACACAAATCGTTAATGTGCGACTTATACTAAGCGCATACGTCGTATATCTATAAGTGCTATAAGTCAAAAAGACACGTCCTTTAACGACTCTATCTTTACTCGAAACTAATCACATGAAGGAAAAAGTCGAGAAGAAATATTCGAATATTCCTTTTTTTTTGTTAATATAATCATACTAATATGATTAATATGACTGTTGTTGATTATGTTGATATCATTATCGATTGTCTCAGTACCAACATGAAATGTCTCAATACGATCTACAATCATCAGCCAACGCGAAATGATTGAACATCGATTTCTGCTTACTAAAGCAACATCTTCAACGTCTAACGAGATCAACGCTCGCTCACCTGTTCTGACCAGCTCGCCGGGATGCTCGCTGACGAAGTCGCCCAGAGTCCTCTCGGCGAGAATGTCGCTGGTCATCTTGGTGTAGGCGTCGGTCAACGGAGAGACGCCCGACTCCGGCGAGGCGGCCGCGCCAGGAGCCGAGGCCCCTGTCAACTGCATCCTGCCGCTCGCGCTACCGCTCTCGCTGGTACCGCTCGACGTGCCACCACCAGCACCAGCGGACTCGTTGCTGGACGTCCTCACCGGGCCGGCACCGCTTCCGGCTACCGTGCTTCCGCTGCCGCCGCCGTTGCAACGGCCGAATATATCCATAGGCAGTCAGAACGCCGGATGAAACATCCTTCCATTCGGTTCACCCGCTGAGCCAACCAAGTCTCGCGAGCATCTTTCGAGGACGCGTAGCCTCTGGGACCAGGCTCAACGGCCTGACATCCTTCGCGCAGCTGTGGAGCCTTTTGCCGAGTCCCGAAATAAAAGCGGCCAATGTATGAGTCGTTAATTTTAGTCGCTTTCTTGGTTGACGTTAGCGGTGAAATAAACGCTCGAATCGAGGCGGGGATTCCGTTCGGCTGCTCCAGCGGAGTCATGCATTGTTGTGCGAATTAGCCGACGGCGGGTTCCCTATTTCTGCGCTCTTAATATCTGCAGAGGTCATGGTGTCCGACATAATATCTCAGTCCTATCGGGAACTTATTCTTCTGTTCTTCCTCTCTTTTATTCTCCTAGATTGTCGTTTCTAATATCGTAGTCACATCACGGCTACCTGAAACAGCATAAAACGGGTCCTTCGTGAACGATACGTCGTCTTACGTCTAATTGACGAAAAATTTGTACTTCTGCAATGTTGTAGCATTCATGCGCGACTTATCAATCAATTCTCTGCTAAGTATCCGGAAGACATTATAGAGACGTAGGGCTAGCGGAGAATCGAAAGATCGCTTTGACGAAGCGAAGACTCTCCACCGCGCGACGGCACCTTCGCGGCCGTCGCTTATTAACGACGACGATCCCGTATCGCAGCTTAATTCGTTTAACGGGATCTTCTACGTGCCGTTATCTCGCGACTAAAGCCCTTTTAACCGAGTTGCCTTCGACCCTCGCGACGGCACTTCGGTGACGGACACGAAAAGCGAGCGGGGGCGGTTGAGCGCGGGTTACGCGCGAAGGGAAACGAAAGGGGGTGAAAACGGTTGACACGGACAGGAACGACTCGCACACTTTTCACGCGGCTGGTTCGTGACGTCACCGTTCATTCAGTAATTTTTGCGCACGTCACCGGGGCTGACACGCCAGATCCAGGTGGTTCCAGGAGGGGCAGACCGGCACGATGGTGGGGACGGAAAAAATAGGGGAAAAAGAACGCCCGCCGGTAGGCACCCCCCACACGAATGCCCAACCCCTACGCACGTACGACCGCGTGTCAAACTGCACGTGGCTACGTTACCACGTTGCCTCCTGTCAATGACGGTCTCGTGATCTCCGAGAGCCGCGCGCCAGCCAACACCGCAATGACGATAAGACAAAGATGATTAGAGTCGGAGTGGGCACGATCTATCTGCAAAGCGATCGCGCTCGTCAGTAAAATCGCGAGCAATTAGGCCCCATTAATTTGCATCGCCCGTATTCGTCTCCAACAGTACTACAATGTTCCCTCTCTTTCGCTCGCTCGCTCGCTCACTCACTCATTCACTCACTCACTCTTTCTTTCTCTCTCTCTCTCCCTCCTCCAATTTTATCGTGCTAATTATATTTGGCGTGTAAATGACAATCGATTGCTTCGATTGAAGTGTGCATGTAGTTGAGCATATCGCGTTGTCGCGCATTATTCGAAATATCGCGGCAGAAAGCGACCGCTACGAGTTCGACATTTCTCCTATTACAAAACTAATTCGCGTCGGAGGCGTGCGCGGAAAATAAATGGCGAAATCGTTTCGCGACTGAGAGCGCTCCGTAAGAATGCCCCACGGCGTCGCGCCAGCTAAGATCCCCGCTTAACTTCGCATTCAAATCTCTTACGAAAGTCGTCCTGTTTACCGTCTTCCGGCGGCGTCTTCCGGCATCGCGATGCAAGTCGATGCGCTATTTTGCAACTCCCGCGAGGATCGGTGAAATCGTACGACCAGATTCAGCGCAATGTGACGCGAACTGTGCTTGAGTGCTCTCGTGGGAATCAACGGAGCTTTCGAAAGCGCCGATAGAGAAAGAGTTCTTCAATGACAAGTCAACAAGATGATGATGACTCTAGCTACAAGAAAATGCCCGTTAACCACATGACTTCCTGAATGAATACCTCAGTGATTGACGTTGAGAACCTCAGGTTTTCCGGAAGCTGCTTCCCTACAACACAAACGATCGCGTAGACAAAACTCGACGGCGAAGTATCCTCTTTTCCTTCACTCGCGCTCTCAATTATTGAGAGTCACACGATATCACGATTCGTCGTCGTCCGGCACTGAAACTCCCGCATGATCACGCACTTTGGATGTAGTAGCGAGAAACAAATGATCGCCGGTTCTACATTGTCATTCTCGTGCACTTCACTCCAACAGAATTATCAGCGAACTCGAATGATCCCACCTCTCGATACGTGCCTCGACGAGATCTCTTTCTCTCTGTCTCCCTCTCTCTCTCTCTCTCTCTCTCTCTCTCTCTCTCTCTCTCTCTGTCTCTCTCCCTTGGTCGGCAGAGCCGGTGGATTATCTACGACGGTCCCCCCTTCGACGATCCCGAAGGACCCCTTCGGCGGCTCGTTAGCGGCGCCCTCGGATCATCTTCGTTGGCCGCGAGAGATATGAAAGTGGCAGTTCCGTCTCACTACGGCGACGGCAGTCGAGAGTGTATTTCGCAGTATCCGTTGGGGGGTCACTAACTATAATTTCGGCGGTTCGTGTGAGGCAACAGCCGTTGACGCACTGGTCCATGCCAACACACGCAGCATCCCTTTCCCCTTTCCTGGTTCCTCTCTCACACCCCTGCGCCACCCCACTCCTTCCACCCTTCCTTCCCTATCCTGGCGCTCTCTCTCGCTCCGTCCCACGCTCGCTCACTCGATCTCCTTCTCACTCTATCTCCCTCCCTCTCTCTTTCTCTCTCTCTGTCTCTCTGTCTCTCTCCGTCCCTCATTCCGCCTCTCGTAACCTCTTTCTCTCGCGCGCATGCTGCTCTTTATCGCTTTATCTCCCACCGGACCCGACGTCTCCCTCTCGCGACGTTCTCGCTCTTTCTCTGCGGCACTCTCGTTCTCTCGCATGCTCTCTTTCCCCTCGACCCTTTTGCAGTATGGCTAGCGTATGCCGGACATCGGTGGGGAGCCGGGACTTGGATCGATTTATCGAACCCCGATCGGATCGGTTTCCTCCTCCGGCCGCTTTCGCACGCGCGCCCGCTCTCGCGCGCGTGCACACACTCTTTTCTTTCGTTCGCGTGCGTGGCTCTCGCGAATCTACCATCGTCGCCTTGCGATATGCTTTTCGATTAACCGGCCGAGCAAAAGTTCGCCAGAAAATTAATGACGTCAGACGCGACATTGTGCGAATTCGGGTGTAAACGGAACTTCCGGCATTCGACAACAGCGGGTGCGTTAAACTTGGCGAAAATATTGCTCGTGCGATTTTGCAGTTATCGGTATTGCAACGCTCGCGTTGGATCGATCGTTCCTGCCAGCCGGCCGACATCTGCGTTTTTTTCTCGAAACGCATCGTTGTTTCATATGCATCGGAACACTCGCGCCCGGTATCTCGTACAATGAAGCTTCACTTTCGAAAATCAAACAGAGGTCCCGGCGCATCCTCGCAGTTGCACTGTTTGTACGAATGTGCAAACAATGGAACTACCCATTTCCTGCGCGAATATATCCTGACGATATCCAACCGGTCGTGGACCTTCCGGTAAACACTCGAGGTTCTACGGATATGCGCGGATATCCAGTCGTATAAAATCAACAGATTTGGCCAGATTTTTTCGCATCGAATCGACGCGCGTCCAAACGACGCCTTAGCATCCCTCTTCACGGTCGGAGATGCGATATTTTTTACATCTCTCTATTTCCATATACACCAAATTTATATTGCAATTTTTTTTCTTCAATATGAAACTTTCCACGGAGAGAATTTCTATCGAAGCGACTTGAATTCCGATCAGATACGAGCGTATATCTCCTCGAATTGAATCCGGCCGACAACTTCCTTCCTCAAATACACCTTTTTTCGCGCAACGCAAACAGAGAAAGAGAGAGCGAGAGAGTTAGGAGAACAGGGCGGATAATAATTCAGGAAGCAACATCGACGTAATAATATTCGACCGTTTCGCCGCCAGTGACGTTTAACAGCGCGGCGCGACTCGCGAAACGGAACGAAACGCGCTCTCGCTCTCGGCCGGCAGAAGTATGCGCCGGTATTCAGCGGCGAACGATCGTCGACGAGACGGTGACAAACAGCGATACCGCTGGAAACGTGGAAACTGGACGGCCGCCGTCGTATTGACAAACGACCTAACGCCCGTGTGGACCGCTGCGTTCGACGAGATTCGAATTATCTCTGTTGGAGCTTGTCAATGCAAATGCCATACCTACATTCAATTACCGCTCGTCACGCTCCGATCAACTGCCGGGCCCGGCGACGAGTCAGGTACGCCGTTGGTACTCCACGAGCACCGGCGTTTCTTTGCCCGCCCGCCCGCCCGCCCACCCGCGAGTACGCGGATCTCGTTTTGCGGAAAAGTCCGACGCGACGCGCGTCGAAGGGCGATCGTGACGACGCGATCTTTTCTTACATTCTCAGCGGCTTTGTTACGATCGTCTCATTCGATTGCCGGGACACACTTGATGTGTCTGCTTCTTCCTCTCGTCTTTTTAATTCGTGACGGTTTTGTGACGGAATAAAACGAACTCTGTGACGCGGAACAGCGGTCGCGGAGTGCGTCGACAAATTTAGAGAAATTAACACTGCGCTCGCCGATGCTTCATCATTTCACCGGCGCACCGAAAGAGTCGATCAATTGTCCCGCGCGTTTCTATTCATAGAGATACAACCGTGTACCGTTACAGGATACGACTCGATATAGCGACGCATTGAACGACGTTAATTAATGAGCCGCGCTACCGATATAATTGTTACCGCGAGTCACTAATGTCTCATGTTCGCGAAATAAAATATGGATGTGTCTATTCGCCTATACGCGTGCTTCGCTCGCACAGTCGCGTCGGCGACTGTAATAACAAATTAATTGAATGAGAATTTATTATGAGACGAAAATTGCGCGTGTGAGATCTAATAGGCGTGACTGCTCCTGATCGACGGAATAAAGCAAGATTTTTTTTCAGCGCATCTACGTTTTACTATTTACCGGCAAATCTCTCTCTCACTGTCGGTGGACGGTGAGTGGAAATTCGTGAAATGATTCAAAACCGGAGAGATCGATGGATACTCACTTACTCCTTGGCAATCCGAAATGAAAAATCCGCTCTTCTCGCAAATCGAATGCGTTCTTTCGGTACGACGCCGCGAATTGCGATCGATCGAAAGAACCATCGTTCATCGCGGGTCCTGACTGGTCAATTCCAGCACGACACTCTTCGCTCCACGATGACTCTCGAGCTCACAAACGTCCCACCAACACGTGACAATCCCATCAAGGCTTGATGGGTTTTACAGGAGACCACAATCAATCGATGATGACACTGCCCGACCACGCCGATCTTCGAATCTAGGCACGAACACGTGGCAGCGAAAACGAGCAATTATCGCGCGGATATTGCGAAGAATTATTATAGACTCGATCGAACGGTCGTGCGCTACAATTATATAGAAAGACTGTGGTTATCGTTATGTTCATTTCGATTCACACACTGGGAGAACGACAACCCGGCCAGTAATCGAGTGGATCACATCGAGTGTACAACAATCCGATGCACCACCATGCGTCAGAACGTACGAAGGATCGCATTCTCCCACCGATCCCCGCGACGAAACGACGACGACGACGACGACAACGACGACAACAATAACAGCAACAATAACAGATACACCACCTGAGGATCTACAAACAATAGCCAATCGATGCGGCTTCTAGACGATCGGTGTCTATTACGATTGCGGCAATCGTATCGTCGATGAAATCAGCAACGATACAAACAGCATTCACCAGATCTCCGATCCCAGTGCACGCGAGCATGTGTCACGGCGATCGACCAATAACATCCCGTTGTTCAATGACCGGCTCAAAAAAAAAAGCTCGTGCTGTACCGTATACGAGGATATTGGTGCGCGCGTGGTCCGGCTTGAAAACCGGTTCTCGTCGGTACGCTCGATTGGACAACAATACACGAAGAGAACGGCGGACCGGGGCGCCAGCAGAAGCAGCAGCAACAACAGCAGCAGCCAGCAGCAGCACCAGCAACCGTGCCGCGTGAATACTACGCCGCCTCCTCCGCCCTCCCCTCGCCCCCTTCTCGCGCGGCCCCCCTTCGCCGTGTCTCGCTCTAGCAGCCCCCGCCGTTCCCACTCGCACACCGCCGCATCGCACCACGAACGTGTTCCGTCTCGGTTCCACCGTCGATCTCCTCTCCTCGCCATCCATGAACCACCCCGCTGGCACCCCGAGCGCTCTCCTTTCCCCGTTGCTCCTCTGCGCCCCCTCCCGCGAGTGGCCAACCCTACCACGTGCCACGACCACCCCTACGACGCCGGCGAGGGGAGTCGTACGTGCCGTGGGTAGGGGGTGCCCGCGGACGAACATGTGTAACGTGCAGCCTTGATTACACGCGGGCTTGTAAAAATTATTATTATGGCCGCGCGCACAGCGTTCCACGCCGCGCCACACTGGCTGGACGCTGTGGAGAGCACAGCCGGACACGTCCGATTTTCCGCGCCCTCGTCATTACGCGAGTCCTTCCTTTGTCGCGGCTCCCGCGCGTGGGCCAATGGGTCTCACACGAGTCGTTTCGGAAACGCATGGACATATCTCTTTAACGATGCGAACGACGCGTGAGAAAATCCTCCTCAAGCAAATCGAGACTTCTGCCGGGAAATTTTTCAAACACCTCGGTCGCGCGTAGATCGCGTTTCATCGCGAGTCTGGATCACGCACACGAGTGCAGTGCCTGTGGTTAAAATGAGAAATACGGATATACCGTTGATACCTTCGCGGCGGATTCGATTACGTTTATGCAGCGACACAAAGTGCTCGCTAGAGTGCTCACACACGCCAAATTGCGTCGTGTCACGTGTGCAACAGTAGCACGTCATCCATAAAAATGATCGATGTCCGTAAGAAATTGTTTGTACGCCGCGCGGGCTAACGAGATGCTCGATTTGCATACGCGGCTAAAAACGAGGCCCGCTCCCTGTTGCTGCGTGATACTCCGCGGCCGAGCCCGAATCGCGTAATGAAAATGCATCATTGATCGAGAGCTTGGTGGCGCGGCGCCGTTCAATGGATACATACATGATGCATTCGCATCGATTTCTGGTCATTGGGTGGAAGGGAAAAAAAATCATCGCATAGCATTCCGTGCCAGCGAATCCGTGCCTCTCTCTCCGGCTCATTTCTACCTAAATAATCATAGCCTATCGTTAGGTGCATCACGTACATATGTCGGTACATGTTGCAACATCACCGCATGTCGCGCATGTATATAGCATTAGCCATCGCTCTGGTATCGTTTTACAGGTATAAGGCTTCGACGGTAAAGTGCTGTCGAGAGCATGATTAGGGGAGGCCGGGTCAAGTTGGCGAAGGGTCATGTTGTGTATTGTTATGTATTTATTGTGAGAGAAAGAATGAAAAAGAAAGCGTACCTTTTATAATAAAAATATTTTTGCTACATACACGGACAAAATATTATATTATTTTTTTCATATAAAGTTTTTTATATAAATTTTTTTTATATAAATTCTACATAAATTATAAAAGAAAATTATTGATCCAACTAAAATTATAATTATTTTCACCCTAATCATATTTTTTTATTATCCCAAAAATGGTAGTAGTAATATACATATAAAATTACTGTCATCAACATTATAATAGAATTTAATTAAAAAATAGTTCTCTTGATTCTATAATTTATAATAATTATTTCTTCATGTGATTATAGTTACAAATACCAAATATTTTTTTCTCAGTTATTTTCTTTTTCATTTTTACTGTTTTTAGTAGTCCAGAAACAAACTGTCAGTAAGGTCTATCCTTACTGAGGGACATGGTAAATTTTGCTAGAAACACAGTTTTAATAGTACATTTCAGTTTCTAAAACATATGTAGCGCATATGAAATGAAAAAATAGTGAATTAATATAGAATGTTGATTTACTGCTCTCGGTTACTAACTTCTACAATATTTTTTACCATAAAATTCTCCCCATACATTTTTCGAAAAAAAAAAAGTTTTTTCTTCTCTTGTATTTTTTTCTCTTTTTTTACGATTCTTTTTCCCACTGTTTCTCTCACGATAAACGCATTAACGAGACACATGCCCGACATTCACTTGACCCGGTGTCTCTTTTACCGATCTCTGACGTCACGACACAACAAGTACCCATGCAGCATCGCGTTTGCATCTTGACACTAATTAAAGGAAGTGTAATACAGTTTGGAAGCTGCCGACACGAAATTCCTCCACAAAATTATTCGCACGTAAGAGGAACGATCTCGTACCGATTTAATATTTACACTGCCGATCTGAGAAATTATGAGTCGCGCATCTCTCCAACGGAGAGACAGATGAAAAACGATGCTTCTTGCTGGAGCACGCCATGTGTTATGCCCGATTCGCGCGTCCGGTTTGCGACCGACAGATACAAGCCGGCTTCCCTGGTTTCTGGTCGAAGTGGGGCTAACCGCAGAATCGGAGGCAAGATGGCAAAAGTAAGTCGAGGGTCGAGGGGCGGTGCTGTGGCCTGACCAGCCCACTGCCGACATCCACGTTCTCCTCTCTGCGTGGGAGCTAAGATCCCCTGAGAACTCCCATTCTCAAAGACACCGAACAGTTTTCGGTTTGTCCGTTCCGTGATATTTTTACATATTTACGAATATGGAACAGGACACCTCGAGGAAGTGAGGATAAACTCATTTACGTGAATTCACATAAATGCACTATATCTTATTTTAATTCACTCCTAAAATAAAATTCTTGAAGAAAAGGAGCTCTTTTCCCTTCTGGAGGATTTCGATGGCAAGGCAGTACGAACGTAGTCAATTGTCAAGGAAAGACGAAGATAATCGCAAGTAAAAAAAAGTCGAAATGATCCGGGAGCAAACATTAATTCGACATCAAGGAAGTCGTAGGGCCTCCACGGAGGAGGTCATTGACTTCCAGATTGCGGGGACGGGCAAAATCCAAAAATCCTTTGGAACACTCCGTAAAAGGCCAGAATAAACATTTCCTGAACGGTTAGTAGCTGTGTGGTGTGAGAGCGAGGGGCGGGTGAAGGGGGCTTGCGGTTTCGGCGGGGGTGGTTGCAGACTCACGAAGAGCGAGCGAGAGAACCATGGGGTGTGGGTGGTGTACGCGCGGCAGAAGAAGACGGCTTTCCCGAACAACTAAAAGTAGTTACTAAAAGCCAGACAGAGAAGAGAGGAGTGCCGAGTGTTGTTCTTCGTTGGAACAAATACGTGATTCTTCACAGACGTACGCAACTACGCGCGATATTGCGAACGTTTGATGAAAAAAACTTCGGAACGAAAGGGCGATCGTGGAAAAAAAGCACTCAAAGACGAGAGATTCGTGCGGAATTGAAGGGATTAACGACGGAATCTCGAAACAGTCCCTAACACATGATGTTTTGCAAATATATAATTGCAATGCATAAATATCACTCAAGTATATATCTATGCTGAAACTATAAACGCACATTGAGATATTTTTTGCTAACGCGACACCCTGCGTATAGTTGGATCGATAACATCCTACCACGATCGACACGATTCTACGTTTGATGATGTTCGATCGAATTTTGCGTCTTTTTTTTAATTTATCTTTTTTAACATAAATAAATGGGTTTTCGCACCCGGACGTATTCCCGGCACGGAGCATATGAAACGATGTTCGATACCCAGCACAGAGATGGCGACACGGAGGTACTTTTCCATCCATTCTGATACGGGTTACGAGGTAGTACTCGTTCAACCCCGCATCCGACACACGCCATTACGGGAAGGTGGTTGCACCGCTTTAATAAACAGATAAGCACGCAATCCGCCAGGCCCGTAGAAGTTACGTGCGTCCAAATGTCAACTGACAAGCTGTCGGCGATATTTCGCGCTTGTTACCGAAACAGTCAAGTATACAACAGCGAAGACCTGAACGTTATTACAAATCAGATTGTTGCTCTTGTTACAAACTACTTGATTATTGTGTGGTCTATATCACTATTTTATATAACTCAATCTCTCATAAATCAGATGATAAAAACTCATTAAACTACATGTCGACGGCCCTATTGTCGATCGATTTTTCACTCATCTATAGCTAGACGCGTGTCGAGTTAATATATAAATAGGGTGGCGATATATAATAACGGAACTCCAACGATATCGACTGCCAGAGTCGAAACTGAGCATGTTTGCATTCGTTTCGCAACGCTCATGATTCAACGCGCGTTCATGACACCTAAATGATCATGGTAGATAATCTAGGCTGCCAGTGACCAGACAATCTGAATGATGGCGAAAGGTTTGCTTCTCCATGGATTATCGGGGCCAGAGCGCGCATCCGGCGGTCGGGTACACCCCAAAACCTCAACAATCCGACCAAGAGTACATCCGATGCAATCTGGACCAAGCCAATGGTCCCGCTTTAACGTCACTCGTATACGTACGACTTTGTCGTTCGGCCCCAGCACGCGTGTAACAGCGCGAGCGACAAACCCGGCGACTACCGTGCGTGGAGAAAGAGAGGACGATTAACGGGACCGCGGCGGCGGCGGCGGCGGCGGCGGCGGCGGCGGCGGCAGCGGCGGCAGCGGCGGTGGCGGCAGCAGGGTAGTTGAAAGAGAGGCATACGAAAGGGTGCGAGGGAAAGCGAGGGAAAGAGAGAGTGACGACGCGAGGGAGAGAGTCCAGTGTTTTGTTCGCGCGCGATGGACGCGTCGCCATAGCGACCGGCGGTTGTTTATTATTGCGTCCAGCGGTCGTAGGGTGGTGCAGGGCGGTTTACGGGAGGAAAGGGTGCGGGGTCCGCGGGGGACGCAGGGCAGCTCGGGGGAGCGGCCAGGGGGGAGTCAAAAGGGTTAGGCAACGCTGTAGAGGGAATCGAAGGGCGGAAGGACGAGAGAACGAGAGAAAGAGAGAGAGAGAAAGAGTGAGTGAGTGAGCGAGTGAGTGAGTGAGTGCGAGAACGAGGTACGGGAGAGGGGAATGCTGGTGTGCAACGAGGGAGTGGCGGCCGACCACACGAGGCCGAAAAACACACTCTCCACCAAACCTACCCCCTTCTGCACCATCCTCCCGCCGCTTCCTCCCGGTGGTAATGAGAGTTCGATAAAGCGCCGTTACCAGTGTGTGACGTCAGGCGAGTTTTCTCGTTCTCTCTCTGTCCTTCGTGCTATCCCTCCTTCTCTTCGTATCTCTTTCTCTCTCTTCCTCTCCCTCTTCCTCTGTCTCTCGTCGTTCCTCTCGTCCTCCTCGTCGCTCACTAGAGCTTTTATTGCTCGTTACCTTTTTCGACCGCCGTTAGCGGCGAAGTCGCGAGGTGATGGCAAACGAAGGCACGAAAACTTCGTGACCGTTTTTTCCGCGACGATGAAAACGTCATGGTGGATCAACGAATGTTATATTTTTCGAGAGACAGAGACAGAGACAGAGAGAAAGAGAGAGAGGGAGGATGGGGACGAGAGAAGTGCGTAATTTGCATCGGTGTCATTGTACCCGCACTTGCACCCGCTAGCGGAAGAAACTCGCGCGCGAACTGGCGCCCGCTATAACAGTACCTAATTGCCGATCGCGTAGTGACTCGCGCAAAACACCTGTGCGAACTCATATTTTGCGACTGACGATTGCGAGCTCCCAACTTCTATGAGGAATTTCTCATACGATTGGAGATTAATACGCAATATATGAGCTGATAAATACACATAATTGTAAATGATTATTGTAAATGATAACTATGATTGTAATTATGATAACGCGGAAAATATATTTCGATTAAGAAGATATATTGTCGCACATTCGATCCTCAAACGAATTATTTCCGCAGAAGATTATGCATTGAATGAACATTATATAGGATTTTGTAACCGATAAGTAGATCGTCATTCTGTAGTAATTCACTATCTTTCATTTCATATGTGCTACTTATATTTTAGAAACTGAAATGTGATATTAAAATACTTGCTGTTTCTAGTGAAATTTACTATTTCTTAGCAAAATATATTTTACTGGCAGTCTGTTCTACTAAAAACATATAGTAAAATTGGAAAAAATTTGTATGATAAAAAGAAAAAAAATTATAATATTCTCTTCGCGTACCAGCTTACGCAGTAAACAAATATATTACTACGCCATTTCACTGTTGATTGGAGTAATAATAAAACAACGAGAATGAAATGTTAAAAATGTGAAAAATCAGAAAATACAGTCAGGCAAAGAGTTGAAATCCGAACGGACGCGCCGGTAAAGGTTTAAAGCTCCTTTCGTTACTTTTTCATACGTTCGAGAATTTCACTCACGGAATTACCGGCGTTTGTAGATTTTTACAAACCGCCCGACAAATTTGATTACAACAAGTTTTTCTGAAGAGTGGAAATTGGCTGCGTTCTCCCGCTGCAACCGCGGTGGAGCCGAATCACCGAGTCGGTGGATCGATCGATCAAGCCCTAATTGATCCCGGACTCTCGACGCACCTGTTCCGATTCGCGTGACCTCACATCCCCCGATCCCGTGTATCTCGATTCCCTTTGTACGTAACCGGCCTTTAAGACGCGCGCTAATTAAGAAAGGCATCCCACCACCATGCAGCTGCCGCGATGGAATTGCGACGATACCCGGAATTACTGAGCGGGGTCGAGGAAACGACATAAGGCCGACGAATGCGCAGACGGTCTAGACTATAAACACTACTATGATTAACCTTGGCTCCAATTATGGTTCATTAATTCTCACGTTGACGAGATGACACCGTAATACACACCGTGACAATGTAATACCACGATTGCGGCAGTTTCGCTACGTTGAGAATGTTCGCAGACTTTGATGAAAAATATTGTTTATTCTCAGAATAATATCGTTAGACTCTTAAGGGAATTCCAAAGTGGATAACAGATTCCAAAAATATCGATAACGTACAAGGCATCATAAAAATGTCAGATAAGCATTAACACGATAAAGTTACTTTTCTCGAATTTCTTGTATATGTAGATCTTGTATAAATATGTGCGCTGCTCTGTTTTACCATACTGAACGAAAAACATACCCCTTGTCCACAACCTTGCTTTAATCTTTAAGCCGTAATAAATTGACCAACCACACTCGATTATTTTAAAAATAATCAACTGTGGTCGGTCAATTTCTTATGGCTTAAGAATTAAAGCAAGATTGTGGACAAGGGGATAACCACGCATATGTAGAAAGTGGCTAAGCGGCCTACAAAGAGAGTATCCAAACTTTCACAAGCTTTTGACTCCATTTTGTAGCACCCAAAATCTTAAATTATTTTCTACAATGACAGCTATTAATAGCGAGATTAAAGATATATAAGTATCAAAATGATGCGCTTTACGATTTAGGGGAAAATGCCCAAAAAAGATATTCTGTCAAAATAAATAATATCGTTAAGACCCTCAAAAGAAACATGTAGGAAATGAAAGAGGTGAATGTTTTTATCAATAAGATAATTTATATAAGAATTTATTAAGAATGTGTCATAAGATGGGTCGTAAAGTTGGATCGTAAACTTCTTCTGCAAACTTTTCCTTTTTAATATTTAAACTATTAAACATTTTTAGTTTTCAAATTCAGTTGTAAAGATACAAAGTAATGTTCTTCAAAACTTGCTTGAGCGGAGAAAATACACGTTTAAGATGTACAAGCTACAGAACTTTTGTATCAGACAAATATTTACGCTAACCAATAACTTGAGATGCAGTTTTAAATTCTGTATCTTTTTTGCTACATATCGAGCAATACTCCGATTTATTTTTGCACAAAACTTGCAGTATGTAAAAGTAACTTGTATGTAAAAGTAATATAAGTAATGTAAGTTGTGCAATCGATAACACAATAAATAAACTTTCCAGAAAGCAAAGTTTTCATCCCCTTAACGAGCGAACGGAGAAGGGCGTTGTGAGAATACGTTGCGGCTGCTTGGCTACAAAATAACACCGATACGATAAGAGCTCGCCGACGTGTCTTTGCCGGTAAAACGTACTAGTTGCCTAGCAGCAGGGGCGCGCGCGGGGAAGATAACGCGGCGGTCAGATATACACGCGAAAAGAAAAATGCCGACGATCGGAAGCGCGCTAACGATTTTCCACGAAGGAGGGTCTCCGGAGATCGCTACGGAGAGGAGACGGGGTCAGCACCGGAAGTCCGGAAGCTCGCTATCAGCGCCTCGGAATCTGTGCCGTCAGCTCGACAACAATTCGACTACGTGCGGCGCTCCGGGCGACTAAATGAAGTGAGAGAAGAAGGGTGGAACGAGTTCTGACCAGAGGCCAATCTGAACTACAAATTATCCGCGTGCTCGTTGCGGATCGACCCTCTAGAATGTCTAATGCTGGCCGCGGCGCGCGTGTCAAATTATTTCATTAAAGATATAACGAATCGAACGATTCGCCATTACGTAGTAACGATGAGTGAGTGGAATTGAGTGGTGAATCGGGTTTCGCTATTAAAAATTCGCTCGCTGATTTATCACCGATTACATCAAGCCGCTCTCATGCTGAAAAACAGACTCGCTCGCGTAATCGTTATATTTTTCTAAATTACAGCGCTCGTCTATTACGTTCAGATTGGAGCGTTTCTACATTTCCCGACGTGTAAAGATCCCCGCGTGAGATATCTGCAAATAGGACATCCCAAAAAAATTATCTTATTCCTAGCGGGGAACCCTCTAATGCATGACCTCAAAAGAATTCTTCCAAAATCAAAACGAAAATACTCCAACATCTAAAAAAAGAACTCGAGTTATAAGGTGTTATTTTCTTTAATCCTATCTGCTAAGCGAAAACTCTTACGAGAAGAGTATTCCTCTTCTAACAAAGTATTAATTGGAAATCTACTATACGAGCTTTCTTCCTTTTTTTAACCAAGAGAAATTTTTTAAGCAAAATTTGCTAGAAAAAATTTCAATGAGAAGCAATGCCGATATATTGTAGATAAAAATTAAATTCCTTCACTTTTATGATTATCGTGCTTAGGATATTTTTCTTTTGCTTCTAAAACTCACTTTTCCTATCCCGTTAAAGACTAGATTGTTCTCTTTGGACGAATATAGATATTACACCTTAAGGAAATATTCCAAGTATGAGATCGTGAGGTGTGAAATTATGTTGAAGCAAGTTGATCGATGCGAAATCGCTGTATTCTGTCGCGCACGTGACGCGGCCAAGTAGGATACTTCCGAAAAATCTAAAACAGCGGTATCACTCGATGATAAACGGCCGTTTCCGCAGCATACGTCAGGAAAGCGAACGAAATTTCTTCCCGGCACTTTGGCCAACGAGCATCCGCCCACCTGCTCTTACCGCTCGCGATAATTTACTGTTTTTTCGGTTGCCGATTCGACCGCCCGGCGCTAATTTACATTTACGAGCGAGATCGGCTAATTGCCGGTTAACCGGTTGGCCGAGCGCGGCGAATACCTGGCTGCAGTTTGTTCCCTTTCGGTGAAACCGTTGTTCTCCGTGAGAAACGAAAGGGCGCGTTGCAAAGGGCACGGACATTAATTACTGGCCATTACTTGCTGACTCTCGCTCCGCGACACGTGTACTTCCGGTCGAGCGCGAAGGATCAATCAACGATCAATCGTGAACGTTGAGCCGAATTATTAGCCGAGCGTTTACATAAATATACAATCGCGGCCATTTAAGTCGCGCGGATATCCAGCGGCGAAATCGGCAAATGCAATATTCGCGTTTCGAGCGTATCTCGATATCTGTCGACGGGCTTTTTATCCCCCAGATCAACCAGGCCCTCGAGAGTGTGTATCGTTTCCTTTTAGCCCCTTTGTACGCCCGAAACGGCCCTTCGTTTAACTTTAATTTCCCGGTGCTCGTTCGCTCGCTTGCTCACTCGCGCCCGAGAGGGCCGGGGTCAGAGATAGGAGAAGACAAACAACCGTGTGATATGGAGCCCGTAAAGACCACCAAAACGTAAACCGTGATACAGGCGCCGCTGGACCGACTCGTCGCCGCAATGTGTTATCGTCGGTAAACGAGTCGCTCTGTCACTTGCTATTCGTCTCTAATTCTCCCCCGGGCCGCGCTTTAGGAAGATGAAACTTTAATTTCGCCCCGGCTCGGGCTCGAAAACAAAAGCAAAAGGCCAATTATCACGTCCGCGAGAGCGCGCGATGTCGTGCCCGATTCATCGGCTCATTTATTTCCAGCGTTTTCACCGTTACTCACCCGGCCCGTCGTGCTAACGCCTCGCTCGCTCGTACGTTTCGCTCGCTCGTTTCGCTCGTTTCAGCCGCTTACGTTATCGCGCGCAACTATCTCGCGATCGTCGCGCGATCCGACGCATTTCATTCCGCGCTCTCTAATGGACGTCGATTCCCCGTGGCCATCGTTGGGCACGGTTTTCCCTTTGATTTCGGGACCTCTCGCGCTCGCCAAATTTCATGGGCGGGAAATTTTTTTACGCGCGCGCTGGCCCCGATACAGGCATAAACCTTAATGGGTTAAAGTCCATCGGCGTGACTGGCTAGGCGACGGGTTCGAGGCATTAACTAAAAACCGAACCGAACGGATGGACGGACGGACGGTTCGCCCGGCGCGGCCACGATGGAACGATGAGAACGACGTGGATCGGGGACGAGGAGGAGATAAGCGGGGATGGCTGGAGGGCCGTGACAGGCGCCGCGCTCTCTCGTTGCAACGCGCTCGTTGTGTACGTGTACCCAGGCCGAACACACGTTGCTGGATGCTGGAAAATGCCGATCGCCGCGTTCATCGTCCCCCCGTGGCCATCGACGATAGTCAGTAGATGTGTTCGCTCTCTATCGTTTTATGAGCGCGGAACTTTTCAGTTACGTTTATCCTTGTAATTGCATTTAATGCGACATCCAAAAATCGCCGACGGGAATATGGCGACGCGATGCAATTAACGCGCGGAAATCACAAACTTGCGAAGGACGATGTTTCTGTCGCTGCTGATCGTTAGAGCGACCGTTTGACTTCAAGTCTGCGCGCGACTGACTACAATTGAGATGTTGATTGTACGGTACGTAAACGCTTCGTTACGCACAACTTCGGCGAAGATATGGGACAGAAGAGAGGCTGCGGAGATTGTCGAGAAATTCGAGAGATCTAACGACCGATGCGTCTTGCGATGCTGCGCGGCGAACCTAAGCACTCCCGATTATGGGCAGCCAAGCCTCGAGGTGCAACCCAACACCCTGACCTACCCTCCCCGCGTACGTAGAGGATATCTATAATCTACGAATAATGCTACGAAAATCCCCGCCACAGAATAAACGATAAATTACCGGCCGGAAAACTAAATACCGACCAAGCGACGCCGACCGCACATTCGAGGGCAGGCGAAAAAAAGAGAAGGAGAGAGAGAGTAGGAACAGGAAACGCGCCCAGCGTCGCGCGATTCACTCGTATACAGCATCTGACAACGAGAGACGAAAATCATGCGCTGTCGGTGGCCAGCGCGCCGGGACGGGCGATCGTTGGATCCGCGGAATCCCGGTCGATCCGCTCGCTCGTTCGTTCGTTCGTTCGTTCGCAAGCTCGCTCGCTCGCTCGCTCGCTCGCTCGCTCGCTCCTCTCGAGAGCCGGAAGTAGCCGTGAAAAATTTTCCCGTCGACGTGTGGTGGCCCGTGTACGAGGCCAGGACCGCGCATTTCGCGGTGTTCGGGGTGTCGGGGGTGGTTCACCAGAGAGTGTACCGCAGGTTGGGTCACGGTGGGATGAGTCCTCAACGGTGTTGGACGCGAACGCGCGATGCGGCGCGGGCGCGGGGTGGAGGAGGTGGCGGAGAGGAGGATGAGGTGGCGAAGGAGGGCGAGGGGCGCGTGGAGACACGGGGGTGGCAGGTGAGGGTGACGAGGGGCAGCGGGCTAGAGCGCTCCGAGCGGTGAGTGCTCCAAGGGGGAGCGCGGGGGTGAGCGGAAGGGGCGAAGTGGCAGTGGTGGTGGCAGTGGGTGGCTGACGGTGAGGGTATTTGTTGGCGCGAGTGGCTAGCCAGTCGGATTACCACCGGGAGGGTGATTCGAGGGGAGTTCTCTCGTTGGGGTGGCCGCGCGTTCGGTTGGGATGGGGTATGGACGGCGAGACGAGGCGCGCACGGGCGACCGGGCGGACGGGCGGGTGAGAGGCGGCGGATGGGTGGTGTGGCGCGCGCGCGGTGTGTGGTGTGGGTCCGCGCGCGCGGCACACACAGTGGCACTCGACGAAAAATGTAGCCAGAGAGCGACCGCCGCTGGAAAATTTACACGCATCACGAGGGCGAAGCTGAATGGCGAGGGTTAAAAGAGCATCACTAATGGCTACCGCGTCGGTTATTTTGTGGATTTTTATAATACGACTAGTCGGCTATGTCTGCGCTCTCTCTCTCTCTCTCTCCCTCTCTCTCTCTCTCTCTCCCTCTCCTTCCCCCTCCTTCTCTCCTCTCTCTCTTACGCTCTCTCTTCCTCTCTTCCCTTTTCTCTCACTGTGACTCTCCCAGCTTACTTGTATCTCTTTCTCTCTTCTTCGGACTTCTCTCTTAGCGAATCAGCCTCGGTTTGCCAAAGTTGTGGATCTTCTTTTGCAAAACCACCCCACTCTCCCGTTGTTTCGTCCTCACCGCTCCTCCCCATCGCCACCCGACTACCTCATCGATGTTTCGCGCCATTTGAAATTTTGCGCAGCTAAAATCACGCGGAATTAATAATTCCCTATTAAAACTGTAATTCAATCGATCGTTCCGCGCGATAGAGTTATAATTACAGCGGAGCTGGTGGAAAGATAATTTTTTTTTAATCAGTGATTGCATATCGTTTGTCGAATGTATGCACCTACCGTTTATTATCGCTCCACTCGGCCGCAAAGTTTATCGATAGCGTTAGAGGGCTTCAAACTGGTTTTTATGACGACCGATTAAATCGGCTGTTTAATCGAATTTCTCACTACTCAATCTCTCATTAACCGGAACACGTCGCGTTAACAGAGAAACTGATTCAATAAAGCCTCCATTTTTTCGCATTTCGAAATTTCTCGGCTTGCACGGAAATGAAATATTCCGAAAGGAAGCGAGCCGCTTGACTTCCCCCTCGCGTATCCTTGCGGAAGCGCCGGTAATAAACATCGCCACTATCTCTCCCGTAGAACCGAATTGTTATTTCTTCCTGGCAACAAGTGCCCCAAGTCGGAGCTCGCGAAAGGTATCCGCAGCGTTACGAGCCCGCAGAAATAATTGGCGCCACGTGAGATCGTTGAAAATAATTTATTTCTGCCGCAGAGACGCGCGCTACCGGCGTTAAAATGTGAAATATCCAGTTGGCGAAGGAGAGAGAGGCCGGCCGCGTTCGCCGAATGGAAAATTGCGACGTCGAATTATCGAAAGTCGTCGAGCACGCCGTGCCGGCGACGCGGATTTTACCGGTTTCATGCGTCGCCCCGATAAACGATAAACGGCGGCTTCACGCACCGAACCGTGCGCAGGAAAATAATTTTAACCTATCAAAACCCCGTCGAGCACGCTTGGCGGCGGCTCTGATTTCACCACTTCAAATGCACTAGATTCAAAGAGGCGCGTACACACGCGCGTGGTACAAGCCGAATAATTTTAACGTATCAAAACCCCTCGCCGAGAGCACACACGCTCGACGGTGAGTTGGGTTTCATCGCTTCCTGCGCGTTTATGAAGGCAAGGCCGTCTAGAAAAGTGATCGTCTCTCCGAGATGATCCGCGCACACCTACCCCTATATACATATATGTGTACCATTGTACCTGTACCCCGACTCTATACCTCGGCGACGTAACGCTAACCCAGTGAAATAGATTGTCGCTTCTCTGCTTGATACCGCGATGCGGTGGTGGGCACGGAGAAAGAGAGCGCAGGGGATGCGAGAAAGTGCGAGGGGCCACACCAAGAGAGGTTCGGCTGGATGGAGTGCGCGCGGAGTCCTACACGCACACATACTACACCCGCTGGTAGCGGCGCAGCCTGGCCGAATCTATCCATATATCGCGGGGCCAACAAACCGACCGAATCTCGACAGGACGGATGGGTAGGCCGCGTTTTCACCGTCGCCGCTCCGCACACGCGGCCACCGCGCCGCACGGTACCGATGAGAGAGAAAGAGAGAAAGAGAGAGAAAGAGAGAGAGAGGAGAGAGAGACAGAGAGACACGCGCTGTGCACCACTCTCACTCCTCCGGTGTGTATATGCGCGCGTGCGGACGCGCCGCGATGCTACGGTTACTCGTAACGCGCGCACGGCACACACCGATGTGCATCGCACCGGGCTACGAGCAACGAAAGCTTCATCCCGCAGAGAGCGATAGAGAGAAATATAAAGAGTACGAGAGAACTGAAGTAGAGAGAGAGAGAGAGGGAGAGAGAGAGAGAGAGGGGGGGGGG
>NW_022639486.1:525087-530766 GCF_010583005.1 Odontomachus brunneus | reverse complement strand
GGGGGGGGGGGAGACAGAGAAAGAGAGAAAAAGCGACGGACGAAGGGACGAAGAGGGACGGAGGGAAAGAGAGACCGAGGAGAGAAAGCGCGCGCGATACTGGCAGTGCAGCTCGGCACTCCGCAAATTTTCAACCGCCACCCACTCGACCACCACCCGCACCACCCCCTCATCTCATCCTCCGACCCTCACTTCCTCCCTCTCTCCCCTTCCTGCCTCCTCCTGCTTCCCCGCGTCCGCCAGCCCCCGACCCATCCTCTATTCGAGCTCGTTTTTGCCGCGTCCACCGCCAGATCAATGGGGTTGCTAACACGGGTAGGTATATATGTCCGCGTCCCCACCGCCCCCGGTCAGTTCAGTCCACCACCTCATCCTCCCCCGCCCGCTCCCCCGCTCGCCAGCCTCCAGCACCCTTCTTCCACTCCGCGAGCCCGCTCTCGACCCCTCGCGACCGAGCCCTCCTCCTCCACCCCACGGGTATTCTCTCTCGCGATGCCTCTCCGCGGCTCTGTACAGGGTGATTATAAAGTTCTGCGTGGCTGATGCTGATGGACCGATGAATGGATCAATTGTTCCTTGACCCTCGCGGGATCCGGTGGTTGTGGACAGATGGATCTTCGCGTAGGACGCGGCGAGACGTCCGAGAGAAAGGGCGGCACGCTTCACGATATGGGGTAAGATTATTATGTTACAATGTAAACGTGCAAAGAGCTCGCGGAATAACGGGCAATTAGAACGGTAGCTGAAAGCGCGTAAAGAATTAACAACATTAATACCGATGAGCTTCTCGTCCGCTATTTACAAGAGACTAATATATTCCGTCGACAATATTTAAATATTTCATCAACGTGCAGAGCGCGCCATATTTCCACTCTGCAAAGCGGAGCTTCGGCGCGACTTTTTCACCAATCTGTACCGCGCGGCGAGTCGCGACTTGCGAACTACACGCGACAGTCGGACAAGGGGATCGATCGATAATTCTATTTCGGTTACGGACAATTACGACTGATTCGACCGCTAATCAACGGCACGGCGGGTGGTTTTCTCCCCGACGATCCGACAAATATCCTCGGAACGGTCTGAAAATGTTGTATGTATCATTGCGCTCTGCCGCGCGCAACGCAACGCCCTACTTGCGCAAAGGGCAGTGTCCTCGAAATGCGGGACCGCATCGCGAAACGACAATTGTCATCCGCGGCGCCGATATAATTAGTAGCAGGAAAAAATCCCGTATCACTGATATCAATTAATGTGCTCGCTTCTGAGCAAGAGAGGAATTTTAAAACGCAAGCTACGCTCCGAATGTCCATCGTCACTCGTCACGGTGTACGTTAAAAGACACGCGCACGGTTCAATTAAATATATTTCGGGCGACCGTATAACAATCGGCAGACAGGCGGGAACGCCCCGGGGCCGATCGCTTCGACGCTATTTTCGTAGGAATAGGTGCTCTCCCGCGAGGGCAGCTTATTAAATTCAGGAAACTTAAACACCACCTGTTGAAGGTCTTCGGCCGCCGCGATGTCGTTCCGAAAAGTCACACCCGAAAACCACCCCCCGAACTGGCACACAGACGCATATACACACGCGTACATGAACACACACACACACACACACACACACATGTTAGAAACATTCTTCAAACGAGAAATTGCCCCCGCGATTTTATTCACGAGGGAAGGGGGAAAGGATACGAAATCGCCACCGAGAGTCACCCCGACGATTTGGACGGTGGCCAGCTACTTGGAGAGCACTCGTGGTCGCCAAGTAAAAATGTCTCGTTCTTCTTTCCTCTTGCGTTTTTTCTCGCTCCCCCCTCCCGTCCTTTCTCTCTTTCTCTCTCTCTCTCTCTCTCTCTCTCTCTCTCTCTGTCTCTCCTTCTCTTTTACCTCTGCAACCGCCAAATTAGTTGGCGGCCATCGTCGGCGTCGCGCGTGTGATCGCCGGTCCAATCGACGTTCCGATTCAGCGGCTCGTAAAACAATACGCGACTGATTACTCGATAACTTTCGCGCGCGGCCGAGGCAGGCGAGCGGGCAGGACGGGAGGGAGGGAAATGATGTAGTTGCAACGGCTCACAGTTCGTAGTTTGGCTTTTGCGATTCATATACGCAATAGAATTACCGGTTTGCGCGCCACTGCTGTGAATGCCGATGTGTTAGCGCGGACGCGAGCTGCGGAACACCCCGCTTCCCTCAGGGATGAGGTTCTTATCCTTCTTCAATTATTATTTCTCGATCATGGCTTGCGGTTGAACGGTTCACCTTTCGTGGTCGAGCATCTTTTTAACGTATCAAAACTTCGTCTGGCAAACTTTTCAATAAATCGAAAAAGAAGGGCACGATTCGCAATCCTGCTATCCTGGTTTTCCACCATGTATCCCAGATTATCACAAATTGTCTTGGTTTATTCGCAGTGTTTAGAGGATTTTTTAAATCCTTCTGACAAAAAAGACTCTCAAAAAAATTCACAGCAAAGTTTGGTCTTAGCTTCTTAATTTTAAGTAAGAATAATAGAAATCCTAATCTCTCAGCAACAGTTTCTATTTTTACTGTATGCAGCAAGCTTTCATTGTTGTTAAATTATTTTTCATGTCTGTAAATAAAATATTTTATTTATTATAAAATATTATTTTATTTAGCTTATATTTCCCACAAGTTTCTTTTGAGAGTAACTATGCAAAATTTTCACACTGATCAGAGTTAAAGATTTTATAGGGAACATATGGGACAGAATTCTATTTTATACACACACACACACACACACACACACACACACACATGTTCCCTATAAAACTTTTAACTCTGACCAATGTGAAAATTTTTCATAGTTACTCTCAGAAGAAACTTGTGGGAAATATAGGCTACCATGACACTCGGATATTTCACACCCTTCTCCTAATTTCATTCCCTTGATGTTCTGTGATAATCCAGGTAACACCAAATATTTTAAGCTATATATATATATATATATAATAATTTTCAGTAATCTCTCCCTCCCCCTCCCGTTCAACACATTTATGCAGTGTCCCAGATTTGGCGTTAGGAAATCTGGTCACCTTAAAGATACGGGTAAATGTATATATAGCTGCTATCGATGATGGAATAATCGTAGTTATTCGTGAGGAAATTTCCCTGGCATCTGGCGTGCGTTTGTCAAGCACCACCGCTTTCGTATTGCGAGCCACGTGACCGGTTTTTTCCTCGCGGTAGCCCAACTGCACCGAGAATCGGGAATGGAGCGAAGAGACTTCGACGTACGATCGGTTGGTTGACCGATCGACAAGCTTGAAGAGGCCCCCTCGGAAGAAAAGCAGCCGACAGCCGCTCTCGACGGCTACTTCAAAGTCTTGATCGAGGCCCGGTGCGGTCTCGCGGAACCGAAAATACTCGAAATCCCAAAACATCTGTCAGGTATCACTCCCCCCGCTACCGCTGTGTCCGCGTTAAATCAGGTGAGCGATTCGCACAAAGGGCGACGACGCGCTCCCCCTCTCGAGCGCGCCGCAGAAGTGCATCGCCGCGGAAGCCCCTTTTCTTCCTCTTCTTCTTCTTCTTCGTGGTTATCGTGCCGTTCGTCTATTGCCAAACGAGAAACACTCGAGACCGATCGCAATTCTCCTTTGTCGCTAATAAGAGCTGCCGCGCAGGCAGACTGTGACGCGAAGCAACAGGGTAAAAGATGTTGCGCGCGTTAGATGCTCTCGATTAGAACGTACAGGGCGTTTCAGAAAAAGAAAAAAAAACCCCTCGGAAAATGATATTGTGCGCGGTAATGCATCGCAACAGATAACGAGGTGGGTAAATTTACATTTTGCACGTCCCGAAAAACCAATTGCGATCAAGATAATTAAAATTGACGTAGCTGAACCTATATTAACGAGACTGTTGCGCGTCAGTAGTTTGGAAGAACGCGCTTAACGTGTACCCAGCCTAAAAATTTCGCACGAAACAAATTGTAGTATTTAAGAATTTCAAATCGATTATCCCGATAGTGTTCGCTTTTTGCCCTGCAGATTATGTTGTGTATTGACGAGTAATTATTCGGGATGTTCGATCGTTTTTGCTTGCAACTTTTATGTGAAACAGAAAATCGCTCCATCCATCGAGCGGTACGTTTCAAGCTAAGACCGAATAGAAATGTAGGGCGCGATACTTTGCCTTGCGTAAGCGCAAAAAATTATGAAAAAAATTACGGTATTAATCAACTCTTGCCTGCTCTATTTATAGCAGCAATCAACCTTCAAAGTAATCTGAGAATTGGTCCGACACATTTTTTGTGACAATAAATCTCCGAAACACATTTAAAGCCTGATCATTCTAGACTTTTAAGCCTACACGAGAAACTGCTTCACTCCAGCAACGACAGATGGCCCGCTATGGTCAAGCTTTGAACTTACACCGCTACTCACCCTCTATTGTAGGGATCCTTATTTGCGAGCGCGCGCGCGCGCGCGCGTGAGACCTGTCTTCTTCGACTTTCACCGGGGTTACGGAGGGTAGCCTCAGAGGCAATGGAATTAAGAAATCTCGAGGACACGGGGTACGAAACGTTTTAATCTGATGTCGGCGTAATCTCGTCCGACCGATGTTTGGAAAACAGATTAACTATAGTGATGTGGGGCGCGCATGCCCTCCAGGCTCCGCGCATCCTTAATCCGATTTGATCGTCGACCTCGGCTACGTGAAAAACACCGGGTGGATGCGCTACCGACGTTTGCCTGGCCGGCGTTTACACTCGCGAAACGATCGGGCCGCTGTAGAATCGCGTCCGCAAAATCGCCATCGTTTTCCCCGACAAACTTCTCCCACGACGCCGCTCTCTTTCTCTGTCTCTCTCTCTCTTTCTTTGTCTCGTTCGTTTCATGCATATAGTGTGCATACCTATTTTTTCATCAGATACTGCATCACGGATGATTGCAGTTGATTAATTCATCGTCGACAAAACATGAATTCAAGACTGCGGCAAATCGAATCTGTAAAAATTGCCGCGAAATAACGTTGCGGGATAAGATATCGTTTTGTCCGGCAGCGTTTTCCCGACGTAACGATTTTTTCCGCGCGGAACGCCGTCTAGTATGCCACGTTTTTCGTGATTCCCAGACGACTTTGATTCTTTCCGTTCGTGGAGCAAACGAACGTTTCAAAGCGGCGCTTGTGGAGGTGCAAAACAAAGTGAAATACAGATTTTGAGATACATACGATTAAACATCTCATAGAACGCGATGAATAATAAAATTTGAAGAAATTCCTGCGAAATAACGTTGAAATAAGGCATCGCTTCATCGACCGCGTTTTCCCGCTGCAAGTAATGACGTTTTCCACGCGAAATGCTATCTAGCGTGCCGCGTTTTTCGTAATTCCCGGATGACTTTGATACTTTCCGTTCGTGGAGCAATCGAATGTTTCAAAGCGGCGCTCGTGGAGGCGCGAAGCGAAATGAAATGCAGACCGAAAGGTACACACGATTAAATACATTTCATAGAACGCGACGCATAACCAAAGTTGTCCGATGGCTATCGCGGTCGACCCGTAAAAAGTTCGCACATGTGCACGCGCGCACACAATCGCGCGCTCGCATCCGACACGCGCATCTGCTCCTCTTTCTCCTTCATTTTTTTCTTTTTTTCGCTCTCTCTCTCTCTCTCTCTCTCTCTCTCTCTCTCTCTCTCTCTCTCTC
>NW_022639486.1:521152-525030 GCF_010583005.1 Odontomachus brunneus | reverse complement strand
CTCTCTCTCTCTCTCTCTCTCTCCTCTGTTCGTGTTTTCATCTCGAAAGGATCCACCACAGCCGAGCGAATTGCAGTCAGACACTGCCTACACGATTAACACGTCAGAATGGCACAAAAGCGGCCTCGGGATGTGTCATGGGAATCATTTTCTTTTTGTTGCGCGGTGCGCAAGCAAACCGGGGTCTCGCGGGGTGCACAAACGGACCCCTTCGATTATGTTTGCACACACGAACGTTTGTCTGTGGGGTACCATGATGTACCGCGCGCCCCATCGTTATGACGGACCGTTTCTCGTCTTAGGAAAGGCGCAGCCACGAACAAGGAGAGTGTAAGAGAAAGAGGAAAAAAGATATATATATATATATATATATATATATATGTGGAAAATGTTTATCTCCTTCAAGAGTCCGCGCAGTGATCTACTTGGGTTCACCGAATGCTACAATAGCATTTGTGATGTAATCCTACCCGATTACTTTGTCATCTGCCTCACGTTGCGCCGCGCCGCACGTAACATGCTCGTTCGGCGCGACCTGAAAGAAGAGTTTAACACGAGACTAAATATTTTGTCGAGGTCGCCGTCGGATCTTTCTGGGTCGCGCGCAAAAAAAAGGAAAAAGAATCGGATCTTTTAGATTAAGAAATAAGAAAAGGAAAGAAATCTTCGTAGTTTCATACAAAAAGCTGTCGCCGGTAGGGATAACTATCTCAGTAAATATTTGACCGTGCGCTTCTTTCCGAGCCGAGCGGGATACGGGACGTAGGCAAGCAGCAGCAAATAAAGGGTGCATATCCCCGAGCGCAGAAGTAAGTTCCGTCAAAGCCACTCTCGCGAATCGATATTAGTCGAGAGCGAAGGTGAATTATAAATTGGGCCGAGTCTTCAGACTTCGGGTTTCCCTGAAGCGCCATGAAATATGCAACGGTCTTAGAGGGTAGTTTCGATCCGGACGACGGGGAAGGAACGAGCGTTAAAATGGAATTAACACACCCATCCGCCCAAAAGTCCCGGATGGGAATCCACCCTAAACTATTCGCGGGGATCATTCGACCGGATGTCCTTTCACGTTCGAGAGGGTCGACATGTCCTTCGGCCTTACGTGTCCCGTATCCTCTCCGAAATGAACGTAATTGTCTCGAGATTGATAAGAAAACGCAGTCTCTCGCTCGCACGAGGTCGCGGAGAAACGAGCGCTTTCGATTAGCAAGCGTCGATTAGATTTGAAATGTTTGATTATTTGCGCGGAATATTACGCGCGCATTAACGTCGACGGGATCGCGGAGCGAATAAAATGATTTCGGACGCCATCTCCTTCCGTTAAAATCGCTTTAAATCCATAACCGCTAAGCCGCGTCTCATTAGTGTTTTACGTGAACACCGGTCTGCGCCGCATTTTACGATTCTAATGATGGCCAGCTTGTTGGACCGAAGCGCAGCTACTCTAATAAAATAAATCATGCGCGGTGGAGAGGGACCGGTGCTGCGAACAGCGCTGCCGGTTCAAATTAATCCCATTGTGCCTGGATTTGGTCGGGGCGCCAATTAAACGGATTATTATCGCCGCTACCGTCATTACTTTTTGTAAAAACACTCTGCTGGTTCGAACAAATCGCAAAATTTTAGATCGTCCGTATTTTCTCTCTCTCAAAAACGCACAAAAATTTGCTCGCGCACCATTGCGTCAAAGATACTTGTGTATTATATTTTTCTGAACATATCGCTGTTTATCTTGGAGACATACTCACACTCACACAAGAATCACGCATGAGAAGCAACGATTGGACAGAAAAGCGAATGAAGTTAATCGATTGAACAGTCACAAACTAACACCAAGTTCATAAGGGAGAAATATAGGAGATATGGAAGATGGTTTAAATAAACAAAAAAGAAAAGATTGAAGACAAACGCTCGAAGAGACATCCGTGGACGAGAATGTTTTCGCTCTGTCGCAATGTTAATCGATAAATCCCCCATATTAGGGGCCTCTAATCTAACAAGATGGCACCAAACAAGCTGCTGAGACACATCGTCCCGTCTAATTCAAGCAAGCCGCTCCCCACCACCCCCGCAACGGCGAATCTACCCTCGCCACGCGTGTCCCTGCGAATTCGACTACCACGGTCGGGAAATACACGGCGGGTCGTGGCGAAGATGGCTACCGGAAATTGCTGGGTGACCTTACTTAGGAGTTAGCGCTGGAACTTAAAGGGACGGAAGGCCGTCGAAGGGTTATCGCGTCGCCCGGGGCCCGAGCGGGGCGGAGAACGAACATTAATGAGGCAATACCGACGGAGAGAACCTAACTCTCCGTCCTATTCCGACTCGATGAGCCATCCCGAATTACATTGTCTTCGACCTTACCTTGATTATATGAAATAGTCCCCGATACCTTCTCGCGATACCACACGACGTCTTGCTCGAGGCAAAGATTCCCGCGACGCGGAATTTTTGTGGAACATTGAATTCCTTTCCCGCCACTGATTATTCGTCATTAAAGCAACGTAACAATGTATCATTTCATTCCGCCTTACGACGAGTCGGACGATGCGATAACGACTGCAACATGACAAGTAGAAATATATATATATATATATATTTGACGTATCAGCACGACGACGATTATCGGATTCCTAAGCTTCATCAGGACCACGTGACGTCCATGTCAAACTAAAATTGTTCAATTAGGATTTGTCACGTAGTGCCGATCCTCCATACACACACACACACACATATACATACACACCGCGTGCCCGGTTCCTCTCTATCTTTGTCTGTCTCAATCTCTCCATTTCCCTCTCTCCCTCTCTCCCTTTCTTCCCTTCTCTCTCTCTCTCTCTCCCCCGAACGTGCCTACGTCCTGCATCCATCCGACACAGAGGGTCCGCAACAATACTACGTAAGGGGCTGCAAGTAATAATGCCCCGGGGCATCGATCATGCGGCGAGTGCAAGCGTACGTTAGTATACAGGATTTCAAAAACAAGGTCTACAGTCATCTTCAAGCTGATGTGCCCGACTCCTCCGTGTCGGTGAGCGCGCGGAGGGCTGTTACGCAAGCCCGATAAATTCGAGCGGAAGTGGACGCATCGAAATTTTTAAAACTGCCACGAGAAAAACTCTATACCCGTGCCGAAATCAAACTGATGGAAATCCACGCAAATCCAGACAGATTGAAATAAAAATCCTATCTCCATCTATCGGGATGCACGGGACTTTACACACACCGGGGATCTATTCGACGTCGCTCAGAATTTCATAGCCAGGTGTTTTTCGTCGAGCATTAAACAACGCAAAATGCATTTAAGTGGCGAGCGTTTCGACTTTCGGGAACTCGAGCCGACCGACGGCGCCCACGGCGAGATCCGCGTTGCGAATATCCGCGTGGGCACCCGTCGCGCTCGTTGTTCTCCGCTTTGTTTGTTTCACGTGCGCAGAGAAGTCATCGGAGTTCAAAAGCTCGGATCTCCGTCTCCGTGACGAAGACACAGCAGCATCCCCGCGCTGAACTTTGCGCCGTAACTGTACCACGCGATACTGCGAAACAGGGTAGTAGGTACAACGGAGCCGCGTCTCTCTACCGTTCGGTATACACTATGAAGATTTCAAAGCGCGCTATATAGAGAACGAATCTGTATGTGCATATGTGTGTGTGTGTGTGTGTGCGAGCGGCGTAAGTGTGCATGAGGGTGCGTAGCGTTCGAGGGGTGCGTCCCGAACACGTGACGCCTGATTCATACACAGACTGCTACGGAATCAATTTGTAATCTTGACTCGAATTAAGGACAGCAGGGGGTGGCGAGAGGAATTGGGGGCGGTGAAAAGGGAGAAAGAGAGAGAGAGAGAGAGAGAGAGAGAGAGAGAGAGAGAGAGAGAGAG
>NW_022639486.1:504626-520958 GCF_010583005.1 Odontomachus brunneus | reverse complement strand
AGGGGGGGGAAAAGGGAGAGAGAGAGAGAGAGAGAGAGAGAGAGAGAGAGAGAGAGAGAGAGAGAGAGAGGGAGAGGGAAGAATTCGAACGGTGGCGTGAAGAGAAAGAGAAAGTGAGAGAGAAATGGACAGAGAGAAGATGGTGAGAAAGGGACAGCGATATAGGTGGATACGTTTATTGGGAAGCGAGTCTGGCATTTGATTCGAGCATGTGCCACGGGTATACTGGAATCTGGACTGGCCTCGTGTTGAGGGCATTATAGTCGGGTTGTAGGTTATTAGGTGCGCTGGCTAATAGGCATCGATATAGCGTATTAATGGCAGGTAACCGGACGGTGATAATGGGTGTCAAAGGACAGTATTGCGAGAGCGACGCGCGTGAGCGATGGCTTTTACTTGCCGCGTTTTATGGAAAAATATAACATAATGCTATTAGCCTGACGCAATCCGGATACGCGCGTCCCTAATGCGTGTTTGCGTTTTTCGAACGACGACCCGAGCGAGAGAGACTTCCATCAGCCGGCGTGTGACGCACGGTTGAACATAAATCCCTGAAAAATCTGTAATCACCGTCGCAGACTAGCAGAATTCGAAGCTCTCTTTTCTCCCGCGCTCTCTACATATCTTTCTTTCTCTTTCTTTTTCTTTCTCTCCCATTCTCTCTCTCGTTCCCTCTCTCTTTCCGAGTAGACGAGTAGACGAGGACCGCAACGAGGCAGGCTGCGAATTCACTACTGATCATCCACCGGCTGGATTTCGATGTCGGATATGCACTGTGCGGGGAAGAAGAATGCGCGAACTCGCGCACCGCGATTTTTCCTGACTCGCCGGCTTTGCAAAGAGAGCGCGCGCGCGACCCGTAAGATCGTACATAACTCTCCCCTTTATCGCCGTGCCGAACTTAACGTACGAGCGCTCATCTGACGAGAGAAGACTCGCGAAAGAGAGACGAGCCGGCGAGAGACAAAAGGGCGTAGGCGGCGGGCGGAGACGGGCGGGGGCAGAGAGCGTGGGGCAGAAAACGATCGGAGGCAACGAGAACGGAAACAAAAGCGACGCGGGGCGATACGCAGTATGGCGACGCTTCCGGCTCGCTCACCGCACACAATGCACTCTCTCGTGTTAACTTCTGCGCCACGTTGCTCGGTCTCTCCTCGTCTCTCGCTCACCTCACCTCGTTCCGCCCTGCCTCGTCTCGTCTCACCCACGCCGCCTTTCCCGCATCTCGCGCCGCTCCTCGTACCTCATCTACCCTCCCGGCGAAAAGCATACATCCCCGTTTCACCCCGCGAGGACCCTCGCGATTCCGATATCCGACTCCAACGTGTTACTCGAACTGCTGTTAACCGGAATCGAAGTTCCGATTCGTTCCTTCGACGAGCTACGAGCAACAAGTTAAATATCCAGGAATTTTCACTGATCCCGCGCTCCCTTCACCGCTGCTTTTTATATCGAATAATCTCGGTCTGTTCTTAATATTTTTCTGTTCTCGACACTTTTCTCTCGCGTAAGAAACGCATGCGTCCTTTCGGTCATTACGCGCCTGTTGTCTTAATTAGGAGCGTCGAGGATAATCAAGGCAGATAATCTCCGGTTGTTGACGCGTCACTGCCGACCGTGCAATCTTTCACAGAATCCGAGCCGTAACATCGCGCACGTCTCACAACGCGAGTCTCTGTAGTCTTTGACACGGCATGCACTAGAAGATATTAAAACAGTGCGACGCTTTTGCTGGGCACTGGCAAGGAAACGGAAGCGTAACGCGCGCGGTGATGTTTTAAGAAATTAGTCCTCGTCGCTGTGTGTCGCAAAATGACACGATTTTATGGCTACGTTTGACCCTTTCGCCGGGAGTGGCGTTATTAATTACTTGTGTCGTCTCTCTCGCAGTCGGCACCCTCCTCTGCGCGTAAAACAAAACAATACCGAGTTAACGCACAAAGCTTTCGTCTTTTCGTAACACATCAAACGCTGTTAGTTGCAGATGTTCGATATACGCGTACAATTTATTGAAATTTAACAAACTAAACACACAAAAGTACCTGCCTACCCTATATATATAAATGATACACGCAAAATTTCTTTTTTTTATTTACAAGAGATGCACAAACGATGTAAAAATTGCCACAATGAATTTCTTATATCGAACCCGAAATATAGTTTGCATGGGCGAACCAACGAAGTTTTTGTACTTCTACCAGGTTTTCTTGTAGCTAAAATGTGATGACTATAGGCTATGAAAAAATGAGACAAAAAAATTCAGAGTATATTTTCAGCTATAAAATAACACCGCAAATCTGTATCGTTTATTTTATTTTTATTTCTTTCCGTTTATTCCGTTTAGGGCACAAGCAATTCAAGGGTATCTTCGAACGTGCGAATGAAAAGTCTTCAGTCAAATGAAAAGAGACCCAAAAAAATTTTGCTCCCTGTTACTAAGGAATTGAAATTCGAATTTTATTGAGAGACACGTTAGCAATAAAACTATAAACTTAATGAACCAACAGCCTCTATTTTCCCAACAAAATTACTACCAAACCTGGGAACCGATTAAAAAATGCCAAACCTGGAAACCGACTGTGAGAACGTGAAAACGAACGCAAGTATGCGATATAGTAGAAATTTTAAGAAATTATACCATACGTTATAAAAGAAAACGTTACACATCTATGGAAACTCAGCGCGCGCAAAACGTTCATTCATCATCGCTTCAAAATATGTTCATTCTCAAATTAGTGCGCTTTCACTACACGCGATGCAGCCACACGTTTGCGTTCTCATGTTCAGAACGAATCTTCCGTTACGGCCACCGTAATTAAAGTCAGAATTTGTTCGACGTAATCATTGCAACTCCGCCCTAAGAGTTAAAACCGATGTAATCTCGGAAAAGTTGATTTTTGATACTATGGAATAACAAATTTTAATTTACACTGAGTTTTTGACGATATAACAGTTCTAACAATATAACTGATGGTGGGAAAGAAGAGGCAAGGAAGAAGGAAGACAAAAAAACTAACAAGAACTTAATAGCAGTAAAAAAAATTAGTACCTGCCAATAACGTTGTTAAAGCTATTAAAATAAGCAAAACCATTTTGTCGTAACCCTTTGATCGTAAATCTCAGGAATATAATCCAGAACATGAACAAACGATTTCCGTTTTCCTGAGAAAGATACAAGCATTAAACAACACGTTACCTTGACTCAATATGGAAAAGATCCCGTAGTCTGAATCTGTTAGTCTCTTTTGTAGTCAAATAAACAACTGTGCTTAACATCCTACGGTTTTGAATGTAAAGCACCTTCCTTCCATTGTGAAAATTCTAAATCTGTTACCTCTACTAAGGATCACACGTATCACATGAGTCAACCAAATGGATACCCGAAGCAAAACCGAATATTGGCTCAAAACTTGTGCAGTTGTACTGGACATTTTGTCTATGTACTTGCACATATTTGATAAGTATAAAAAAATAATAATACTGTTTTGATATTTGTAAAAATAACGTTACGCAGTATTATTTTATTTTGTTTTATTACATCATGTTTCAACACGTAGGTTTTTGTAGGAATTTTATGCTGTTTGTATTGTGATAATAAACAAGCGAAAATGTTTGAAAACGGATTAACGTTAATTTTTTTTATTTTTACTTTATTTATTTATTTTTTACGAAGATGTAATACCTTCTTTTCTCAAGCTGAGAAAGACCTATTTAAATATTAGCACTTTTATCATTATTAAGAATACGTGGTACTATATTGCAAATATTCGTTGTAAAACGTGTGACAAATTGACGAGTCACGCGTTGGCACGCCGCGTGAAGAGGATCCAGTAGCCTTGGAGGTCAAGAAACGCGTGCGGCTTCGGGTCGTAGGTCGCACGAGTAGTGGGGTGATTCGAACACGTGCGCATGAGAATTTACGTCGTTATATAAGCGTGGCGTAGGTGGTTCGGTAGGTAGAAAGGTAGTGACGAGGGCGAAGCGACGGCCAGTATGACGAGGAGAACAGAAGGTAGAGGCAGAAAGATCGCGGAAGGGAGATGGACGGAACGGTAGAGAAGAAGAAGGATAATATGAAGATAAAACGAGAAGGAGCTATCTCGACTGCGAGAGGGAGGGAGAGGGAGGAAGGAAGGGAGAGAGGGAGGGAGGGAGAGAGAGAGAGAGAAAGAAATAACATAGTGTAAGAGAGTAAATGAGTGAGTGAGTGAGTGAGTGAATGAGTGAGTGAGTGAGAGAGAGTGAGAGAAAGTGAGAGAGTCAGTGAGTGAGTGAGTGAGTGAAAGAATGAGTGAGAGAGAGAGAGAGAGAGAGAGAGGGAGAGAGAGAGAGCGAACGACCGAGGTCGAGTGAGGTACGTTAAGGAAAAGCGGAGGCGCAAGCCACCCTTCGCGAGCACCCCTTTCGTAAAGCACCCCCTAAGCCTGGTTAGGGGCGAAGGCGGCGAGCCGCGGAGGCCACAACACGACCGCCGTCCTCATTGGTCGACGCGCTTGCCCTGGGTGGGGCTCCGGAAAAATTGGAGGGGAGAAAAATCCCCTCTAAATAGCTGTGGCTACGTTCGCTAAAAACTAGAGTCCGCTCAGCCGGCATCGGGTGCACGTCGATATGATTCGAACTTTGCGAAAGTTCATCGTGATAGACACTGCGGAAACGAAACGATAGACCTGACGACAGGTGTGAGGTAGTTCTTTTTTTTTTTTCGCCGAAAGTCGGAAGAAATAATGTGTCCTGTTTTATTACGAGAGGGCCGATTGTTCCAACCTCTTGGTAAGCTACTTAATAGTTAAATTATATATGTCTTCGTCTTTTCTTCAAAATAGACAAAAACAGACATATGATCTAACTGTTAGGTAGTTTACTAAGATATTGGAATAATCGGGTCTTACGCGCTATCGAAGCTTGTATGTGTCCTGTTCTAAATCATTGTGACGATAGTGTAATGCGGGAAGAGAAGTGATCATAAACGTGACCGACATAGTGTTCGCTCTAGTGTACGAGTGGTTTTCGCTAAAATTCAGACATATTTACCGTTCTTGCACCACGGAGGCCCACGAGAAATTAGCGGGAGGATGCCGGAAGGTCCGATTATAATGGAAGACTATAACGCGATTCACGAAGCTCTGCGGAGTTATCACGGTGACTTGGTGCAAACGTGTAGTCCGGCCATCATGTGCACCACGCTACCACCACATTGGAGGTCGAACAAGTCCCTACCGGTACCGTTCAAGGTCGTAGCGCTCGACGAGATCAAAGACGGTACTTTGGTCACCATCAAAGCCGGTAATGAGGACAATTACTGTGCCGAACTGAGAAATTGCACAGCTATCATGAAGGGTCAAGTCGCCAAGTTCAATGACCTCAGATTTGTTGGTCGAAGCGGAAGAGGTATTCAAGAACTTATGGCTACTGCTTGACGCTACATTATATTAGCTCTTATGTATGGCTTTTCTTCTCGTAAGAAAGTCAAATTTGGCCAATACGCCATCTTAACTCAAGTTCACATATCGCTACAAATTACAAACGCTTAAAGAATTGATGACGGAAAAAATTGATCTCTAATATTTAATGCAAATAATTCTTTACTCTTGCTACTGATTCTACAATAAGATTCTACAAAATTTGCAAATTTCTTTCACGTTTCTAAGCAGTCTCGTCCCACTGCATAATATAAGTTAAATCGAACTCCAAATTCGAATCAAACTAATCTAACACTAAGTATATCTATCATGAGAAAATGACAGAACTATGCGAGTTAATCGTAATTATATTCGATTATTGCAATATCATCACAAAATTATCATCAAAAGAGCACTAAAGATACCAAGATACACGTCATACTCGAAAATTAATGCAAATAAACAGACGCGTCATTGTACTCTGTAGTTGAAATTATGACATACGCTACTCGCGTATGTTGATCGGGACAAATCTCATTTTAGTTGGAAATCATTTTCAGGGAAATCATTTTCGCTGACTATTCAGATCGGTTCGACGCCGTTCCAAGTTGCTACGTATACCAAAGCCATCAAAGTCACAGTAGACGGACCAAGAGAACCTCGATCTAAGTCAAGTATGTTCACAGATAATCCTTATATAAAAAATATGTCCGCACTAGTTATAGATTTAATCTACAGAGCTGTTATACTTAGTCTTGTATAGTAAAAAATATATGTTTCACACTTACGCATTTAAGACCCATTTAACTACATTATTATCGTGACAATTGCTTTTATCTTACCACCGTATTTCACGCCGAAAAAAAAATTGTTTACCTCTCACTGAAGAATATCATAACAGCATGTGTCCGTCGTAAGACGGGTCCTTAAGCTTCGTCTACAATATGTGGAATATACTGAGAGAAAAATATAATTGCCTTTGGCATCAACTATACGCTTTTGTGATTTTAACCAGAAAAATAATTAGAAAATTGTTTTAGTAAGTGTTATTAGAAATATGTTCTTCTAATTATTTTTCTAGTTATATCACAAAAAAGTATAGTTGACGCCGAAAGCAACAATATTTTTCTCTTAGTGTAAGTTTAGCATATAAAAAAAGTAGAAAATAAAACTATTTATTTCACTTATATATATATATATATATATATATATTTATTTCACTTTTATATGTATATATATATATATATATATATATATATATATATATAAAAACTCTAGCTCCCTTGTACCGGAAATATTTATTTGACAAAAAGAAACTTTCGACGTAAGAAAGCTGAAGTATAGTGTAATAAAAAAAAATCTTATTTTTTAGTCTTCCTATTCCAAGTTTACTAACCAAACAATTCCCTCTTCTAATAATGTTCCATTTGCCGCACTTTTTGATCTCGCAGCCAGGACTACTTATATTGTACCATATATTGTAGACGAAGTTTTAAGGTCTATCACCAACGGGAGTAAAATATGGCTGTAAGGCCCAATCTACAATAGATGGAGTAGGAATAAAAAATAAGCAGTAAGCAAATTGACCAATTCCATTCTCACGTTTCAAAAATAATCGATTGTCTGTTTACTTACTGTGATTAGTCTGTTTACTTACTGCTTATTTCTTACTCCTACTCCTTACTTCATCTATTGTAGATCGGGCCTACGAAGTAAGAGTAAAAAATTGACTAATAACGAATGTGAGAAGAATAATTTACTGTAATTGGTGAATTTCTTATTCTTACTTTTTACTGTCACACTTCCACACATTGTAGACGGTCTTTTAAATACATTCGACACAAAACGCAACTATCTCTCGCATAAGACGCGTACGTTGCGCCAAATAATAACGTGTAAAGTAACGAATCACGGCTCGCAATCACAATTTGATTGCAAACGATCAACAATAAAAAAAAATCGACAGTTTAGACAGACATCGGATAAATGCGTCATGTTTCGCGATCGATCCCATGAACTCGTTCCGCTCGCAAAAGTAACCCGAACGACGAGGCGCCGGACGAGGCGACGTCGCGGCGAAGTAGTCCTGGCCGCGAGATCGAAAGGTGCGGCAAATGGGACATTATTAGAAGAGGGAATTGTCTGGTTGGCAGGTCCAAAGTCGTCGGAAGCTCCGCGACCACCGTGGAATCCGCAAACGGGCGTCGGAGCCTCGCGGGCGTTTAATAATCCGGCGTATATCTGGCGGACCTCAAACCGCGAGGTAGTGGCGGTGCCGCTGAACGGTGCCTGCCTGCCTGCGAGCCCTCGACGCCGAGCGTCGCTCGCACGTGCAAGAGCGAGCGCGCGCACATGCACGCCGCGCAAGAGCACATGCAGAGCACACAGACACACGCACAATTGTACATGGGCCACGGCACACACCTACCAACATGCGCATGCACACACACGCAAATACAGATGTGTGTACGTGCGAGCGACCACAAGCCCGCGCGCACGTACACACACATATATCCACCCACGTCGAGACCTGGCATTGTGTCAAGCCGCGAAAACGCGATCTTCGTCGTCATCGTCATCGTCGTCGTCGTCATCACCGTCGCCGTCGGCGCGTTCTTTAGCTACTGCGTTTATTTTTCCCGAAACTCCGGTTGGTCGCCGTGGCCCACTAAATCGGACTGTTTATCGGTCGGCAGCAAAGCCGGCGGGAGCAAAGGAGTCGGAAGAAGACGCGGGGAATACAACTCCGCCGCTGGCAGAGGATGGAAACCGACGTCGACAACGGCGACAGGGATGCAGAGAGGGAGAGAGGGAGAAGGAGATGGATGCCTGGCAAAAGAAGCCGCGTTTACGCGTTTGTTTATCGCGCCGCATATGGCGGTAGCATGTGCCGCGCCACGAAAACCCGCGCCACGTCGTATAACGGATTTTATGCCGTGCTCGTATAAACAGAGATACACTAGCTGCTCCTCCGGGTCGTCCGGGAGAGCGCTGTTAATCTTCGCTTTATAGGTCTTGGGTGGCCGTGTTCATGTTTTTCTCTTTTTTTCGGTTGTTTGTCCGTTCGTTAATCGCGCCACGGACTTCATCGTCGGCTGGAAGGATCTTGTAACGGGTTCGTGCGTTTCTTCAATTTTGACACATTTATTAACGACTCTGCGATGTAGACTGCGTATAAAGGAGAGCAAGAGAAAGAATCCCGATCGATCAAAGTTTCTCTCTGCGAACGGATCGCAGTGAGTGAGAAACGTAGAGATCGAGCGAAACGACGGTTTATCAGTTCTATTTCGATCAGTCGAGTACGTCCATGTTTAGTATCCCGATTCTCGTTTTACAGATTATCAATATGGTCCAGGATTTCCCGCATTAAGCATATTCAACCCTGGATGGCTGGACGGGAGCTATTTCGGGCATCATTGGACAACACACTTAACGCAACCGGTTCTACTTAAAGGTAAATGCTTTCACAAAAATCTTGAGCATGCAGACTCGATATTATTTCTCGCGCGAGAATGTTCATTCTTAAAATAGAAACTTGAGAATGGGAATAGATCTGTAGTTGCTTGCGTATGCAACGGACTTGTGTGCAATTGTGATTTACCGCATGTTAATAATTAGTAGTGGTAATAACAGTATAATTGGTAATGATAGATAATGGTAGATTTAACGTGTGTAACTCTATTCATTAGGGAAAAACTAATCTGTCATTTCATAATATTTCTTAACCCTCCAACGAGCGCGTGGGGTGTTTTTTACACCCCAGACTTCTTTTTTCTTAGATTTCACATAGAAATAAATTTTTTTCAGTGCCACACTCCTCAGTACCTTTCTTTAATACTCTGCCTAACCTTTTGGTAACCCGTTGGTAGCGTTCATGAATTTTAATTAGTATCGTCTATCGACGCTGTTAAAGTCGGCTGGGATGTAATTTACATCCCACGCACCCACTCACATTACAGACCCACTTTGGATCTGTTCGTGTTTCTTACACTTTCCGTACTTTTCGCACTTAGAATGACACGGGATACATTAGGAACGTATTCGGACGCTGCGAAAGCAAAGTGAAAACAATACAAACAGATTTATTATTATTTTCGTAAAAATAGTGATTATTAGTAAAATGGTATGATTGATAAAACTTTTTCGCACTATTATATTATCTTGTATTGTTGATTGGTCATAAACCTAACTAACATAACCAAACTAACCTATAAACCTAACTAAGATAACCTAACACGTTATTTTTATATATGTGTGTGTATACTAACAATTAAAATACGATGAACAAGAACGTGGAATATTAAAAAATATGTTTTCTGTATGTGATATTATAGTTGCTTTTATAGTATTAAAATTTATGGTTATGTTATGTTTATATTAAATAAATATTTTTATGTTGTATCAAACAAATATTTTTATGTTGTATTAATATTACATTATTGTATTTTGTTGTATTATTATTATAAATTTTATATGAAATAAGTGCGTATATATATATTTTTATTGCATTTTGATTAAATTACATTAAATATTTTGATTAAATTACAAAGAGAGAGAAATTGTGTTGAAAATTTATTTTAAAGCTGTCTTCTCAAGACGGTCATAATACTCTAGCCATCATTTGCTATATTAAAATTTTAGCAATCTATCCACGAATTCAGTTTCCTTGAAACTTTCTCTTACAAATTACACTATGCAACGGTAAATTTTTTATAATAAACCATAAGATTTTTCAAGTTATTGAACAGCTTGTAAAAATTGAGTGCTCTAGACTCATTTCAATATAAAACTGGTTATTATTCAGAAAACATTAAAATATAACAATACAATATAAAAGTAAATATAACATTACAATATAAAACGGGTTATTATTCAGAAAACATTAAAATTAAAGTTTCAACTTGTTAATATAGCTTAAGAAACGTGTAACGGAAATTATATAGAATTATATAGGAAATTATATAGAAAATAAAAAATATTAATTGTTTTAATATTTATAAATAATGTGGGGTGTAATTTATATCCCACGCGCCCGTTTAAATTTCAAATTTTGACGCACCTATTGGAGGGTTAAAAAATCGCATCGATTAACCGCGTTGAGTAACTTCTAACCAATTGAGTTACATTTTCATGCATGCGCATTTTCGTTTCTGTGACTGCATTTCCTTTAGTTCATCATAAATTACGAATCGCAAAGAAGAGCGCGTATCGCGCGTCTCCCTAGTGCAAATCCTACAATAAATTGTACAAAGTCGCCACGCACTCGAAAGAAAAAGTGAGGAAAAACGAGAGAAGAATCAAGCGGGAAAAATCTCTGTGCATCACAGAGCACAAAAAAGAGACTCAAAAGAGAGGCCCCGCGTTGACTAGAGAGAGAGTCCGCATTATCGATTTCGTCGAGTTCGCGACGCCTGCCGATGATTCATACCCCCCTAGCTGGACCTAGGGGTGAGTCTGAGCTCCCTTTTCCCACAGCGGACCCCTCTTCGACCCCCCGTCGCCTCGCCTCGTCTCATCTCGCTTTCTCGCTCTTTCTTTCTCTCTCTCTTTCTCTCTCTCTCTCTCTGTAGCTCACGTACGTCTCCGCCGTCGTTGAAACAACAATGCGACTTACCACTACGCCCGTCGCCCCCGCGAGTCGGCCAAGATTAACCGATTCTCTCTTCGTCATCGTGCAGGGTCCCTGCCAATACCAACGCACACGGACTTGTTCGCGGGATTCCCGTCGCCAGTTATTCCGTCATACTCGTTTATACCATCGTACCCACCAGCAACTACCTACGAGGCGACTAGCACGACGACGACGACGATGACAACAACCACGACCACGACGACGACCACGAACACCAACAGTCCGTCCAGAAGCGCGTCGTCGCTGAGCCCCAGCAGTGGATCCAGCAGCGGGTTCAGTAACGGCTCCGAGGGAGGTAAAGGAACATGTGGCGAGGAGGCGCGAAGCGCCTTCATGCGCATCAAACTCAACACCGCCATACCGCCGGAATCATCCGCGACGCCCGAGCGGAGCTCGACACCGGACAAAGAAAGCAGTGATACTAAACAAACGAAGGTACCGAAACCAGTGTGGAGGCCGTACTAGTCCAAATAGGTGAGCAGCACCGATAATCGATTCGAAGCGCGAAGAAATGGAACGGCAAGTAAGAGTCCCGTCGCAATTGTCGATAAACAATTATCGTAATTAGTTATACAAATTATCATGCCGATCATGAACAATTGTCATCTGTCCGCAATGAACAGTGCCAAACGCATGTACATATAGGGTGCGTTCGTGTTTTTCTATCTTTATCGCTCTTTAGATATACGACAAAGACAGAATGTGGTAACGCTAAATAGCGCTAATAATGAGCTCCCCGAACGCACCCATAGTCATATGTGAATACGTAATATATATTAATACATAAATACGGTCGAGGAAGTAAAATATCAAACACATACGTGGGGTCCAAACAGCAAAACAAGCGTAACTAAAAAAGCAACTTCAACCGAGCGTCACGCGCAGATAGTGAATCGGCGGCACGAAGTGAGACTCTGATCGAACGGATTTCCTAAGCCGGTGTATGAGAGTCTAGCTTTCGTAGTTCGACCGTAGTAACGATCCGCGAATCTTTTACCTTACGAAAAAGCGACATTCGCGTTGCAGTTTGATACGTAGAAGTGGAAGCGTAACTTACGGATAAAAGAATGATAGTTATCGCACTGGAATCTTTTGGTTGCTTTGTAAACTTTTCCGCCTCGCGCGACGACTATATTTATAATACGATGGACTTATAATACGTATACATGCCACCGAAGATCATCATTTGATGATATCATCGTTAATGTTCGGCGTTACGACACACGACAATTGCGCCCAGACAACTACGGTGGAACTCTCATTAGACATTTCTTTCCTTCATGTTCTGAATTGTCATCAACAGCCCCGTACTATACCATTTGTATGTACGATGGAAGGCTAGTGATAACGTCTATGACGGACATCCGAAGCGGCCCGTCCTCGATTGGAAAATGAAAAAGTACCCGAGGTACATAATATAAATCCCTGTTCTTCTTCTCATTCTTAGCACCGAGTGTATTCTGCTCTTCGGTTTTACGAAGATACAGATAATGAGCACGAAGAAATGACGGGATTAACATTAAAATAGTTCACAGAGCATTTTTTCTAAATGTAAATAGTTGTATATACTCGGATTGTACATACCGTGTAGATAGTTCATGGACAATAATATAGTTTAGCAACGCGAAGTCTTATGTACGCTACCGTTATGGAATGTTAAAAAAATTTATATATATATATATATATATATATATATATATATATATATATATTATTTTTAAGAAAAATATTTCTTATATTAATTTTTTTAATATCTTCTTCGTAGAATCCGAGATTCATTTATAAAATTAGTTTAAATAAGAAACAAAACGATTTTGGAAGTAGCGTATAAAATTGTTCTGAGAACTGTTATTATAATAAAAAATACTTATTTTGGATTAAAATTATGACGGATTTTTATATTGTATCTGAGATCTATATTGTAAGATTTATTTTCACATTTTTTTCGCTAACAAAAAGTCAATTTTGATTAAAACGCGGCTAATAAAATCTCTCAACGCGTTGACTTCCTTGTTGAAGGAAACCGCTGCTACTTCTGTTACGTGAAGTCAGAATGTCAATGATTTGAAATGATTTATACTAGCAGTAAACAACTATATTCCACAATATCTTTTTTTCTAGTTTCGCAAAACCTTCACTATTTTCATTCACTCTATCTCTCTTTGAACGTTTCTTTGTGGACTATTCTGATACCATTGATTCCTCAGGAAAAAAATCGATTCTTTTCGCGCAGTCGATTACACGAATACTCGTGACGCTTTTCTCGTTTATACAAAACATAATAACATCCATTTCTACTTTAGTGTATCTCATATTTGAAAATTTGACAGCTCTCACTGCTGCCAGTGCGTAGGCACGTGCACGCAAGAGGCTCGCAAGTCTCAACTTCGTGGTCGTGGAACTCGCAAGAGAGATGATAATTTTGAGATAATTTAGAGAAAACGTATGAAATTACGTTTACTTCGTATCCCTCACGGTAGTGTACATACGTATACTGTGTGTATCTACGCGAGAGAGCGGTTACAAATAAAATAAAATATTACTGTAAATGGTACAGTATGTAAATGGTAAAGACTCTTAGATGTGCAATCAATGAAAAGGAAAACAACTTACGAAAGCATAAATCACGAATACTAATAACGCATAAGCATACTGATAACGGAACTTATAAAGATACAAGATATTTCAAAGAATACATGCACTAAATGCGTCTCGGTTCGCACTTCGAAACCTTATCGATGATTTTCTACCTCTTATCTTAAGCCCTTCTTCCTTTTCGTCGATTGTCAGAAAACTAACTGTAAATGGCAGAGATGCTAGAAGTGTAATTTAATGTAAATTGGTTGTATGTGGATCTAAAAGAATGCAAGAGGGAGAATAAAATCGAACTCTACGTCAAAATACTTATGACAATCCGTCGTATTTAATCGCGCGTCATACGCACGTCTCACCCTACCACTTTTCAGCCTCGCTAAAATAATATACTTAACGATCGATCGATATTATATCATAGAAATGATCGAAATGTCGCAGCTCGCGCGCACCATTCTCGCGAGTGTCAAAAAAGTCGTCGAGCGATTCAGACGTTGCGAGCAGAAAGGAAGAATATGAAAGAGAGCGGAACGTCGTGCTCCGTGCCGCTGCAAGGGGAATCCATATCTTTTTTTTGTCGCGATTTAAATCTGAATGGTCGTCGTACCGCCGCGCGGTCGTTCCGACTTCTTCATGTGTGCGCTCTGGGGATTTCATACACAAGTGTCCTCACACAGGGGAATCCCGAGCATAAGGGTAGAGAATGGTTTATATCGAGGGGAGTGTGTGAGATCTGTATTAGTACCTATAGGTTCAGGACATCAGCGGTTCTCAAGTTTCGAGCGTGCCGAACAAATCCGACGGGTCAGTGGTTCCTCGCGTGAGATCGCCGGAATCGAGACCGTGAGTCGATTTTTTCGCGAAACGCGCACTTTTCATAAAACCGTAAACACGCCGCTCGGCGACGCTTGGCGACGTTCGGTTCATTCAGCGAGATATCGCATAACGCGAAACGTCCGTCGGGACTGTGCTGCATGACGCTGAAACACGACCTGGGGTAAGGGATAGCTTTTTTTTCTGAATTGTTCCGGTCGTGTTTGTCAACTGGTGCACAGAGTTCGAGCGCAGTTAATCTCGGTGACGTCGAATAACTCAATTTTCGCATTCCGGTTGCAGGTGCAACGTATACGCGAGCGAGCGCGCGCGCGCGCGTCGTCGATATGTACCTTCGGATCGAAAACGTTGCAGAAATTCGATACGCTGCGCGTAAACGCGTCGACACGGTGTAAAATCTTGATCAGATCGCCTTGATTAAAAATCGCGATCGAGCGCGGCCTGAATTTTCAAAAGTCACCGACACCATTCGCCGGTCGCATACAGCGATCTCTTTTTCTCCTTCCCTCCCTTTCTCTCTTTCTCTCTCTTTCTCTCTTTCTCTCTCCCTCTCTCTCGCGCGCGCGCGCGCGCAGCTTTTGCGCGGAGTTTAATGGGATTAGCCCCGGCGAGAAAATGAGAACCGCGTTGACACCCCGTGTGTAGCCGTGGGGCTCTGTTCGTTGACGAGTAGACAACGGAACCAAGCAACCATGAAGGGTCGCCACACGAACCGATCCAAGCCAATCCAACGCGCGAGCCAGCCGGCGCTAACTAATGTTTGCTCAAAGAATCGTCATGTATAATTGAGTCAGCCGCGGCAAGGGCGGAAAAAATCAACGGGTGTACGTGTGAATCCCCGGGAATGAATAATCGACTTTCGGTGTACGCAGAGACCTCCACTAGCGTGTGTCCAGGTAACAAAACCGCTCTTATTAGAAGGATCGTTTGGTATTATGCGCGGCGGCAGTCGCGAATCGTCGCGCTTCCATTCCGTTTCCCCGGTCATTCCGCGGCCGATGTACGCGAGCCGGGCAGGTAGCGAAAATGAACACTTCTGCAGATAATTATAGCAACGAAACGCGCATGTATATTTCCACGAGAATCCTTGTAACGATCCAACTCGCGCACATTATCGAATATGAAAGATTCATACGGCGCGAAGTAAAAATTTTAATAATACACACACACACACACACACATGTGCGTGTATGTGCACACAGCCCGAGCACGTCAAATAAAATTCATTTCGATTATTCAGTATGTCGAAATAAAATCGAATTATTTTAACTATTCCAATTAGCCGGGCGCACGCGGAGACCGGCGTGTATAATCGGTCGAACGAGGACTCCGGAACCTCGCGCAGCGATTGAAGTATAATGCGACGCGGAAGGAGTGGTTGATTCGCTTCGTCGACATGCCCGAGAGGACGTCGATCCTCTTCGCCGGCCGGTCTAGGATCGTGAGGACCCTGGGGTTTGAGGGTCCTAGAGTTAGGCAATCAGCGCTGATGAGGGGGTTGGCCGAGGGGTGAAGGGCTCGGACAATTAGTAACTACCCCCCGCGTCTGCCCGCCCTCTCACTGTGTGTCGCTCTCGCCCGGTTCACCTGCCCAACAACGCGCCGACCGCAGGCGTTACGCATGCGAAAGAGGCTGCTGCCGCCGGACGACGGACCGGGATGCTGCGTTTACGTACGTAGGTCGCGTTGTACGCGCCGGATTACGCGCTCGTAAAGGTCTCTCTTCACGGCTGCAGAGGCAGTGTCAACGCGATCCGCACGAGATAAATTCGTCAGGGCAGGTTTACGTCGATAATAAATGGGTCAACGGACGGTTCATATCTTGTCGCAAAAGCGTAAATTACGCTGACGCGTTGGTGTCTACGAGAAAAAGGG
>NW_022639486.1:494254-504476 GCF_010583005.1 Odontomachus brunneus | reverse complement strand
GGGGGGGGGGAGAGAGAGAGAGAGAGAGAGAGAAAGAGAGACCGCGCGCAAGAGATAGAAAGAGAATTTATGGATCGCGTAGAAATAGCGCTGTGTGCTCGGGCTCCTATTAGCAATTTCAACCGTGGACTACTATCACGTGGCCTAAGCTCACCGACCTCGCTGTTTTTTCGCGGGTAACAGTCGAATTTCCAAAGCGCGCTCGCTCGCACACACACACACACACACACACACGTACACACATATACTGTATCAGAAGAGATCTCCTTGAAATCAACCGCCGCGACGGTGGTATAATAAAGCAGAAATGAACGGGAGGACGTACCCGCAGCTTTCTCTACTCAAAGGATCTTTATCATCCCCGCGAATACTCCGAACTAGTCTAAAAAAGAATCGCCCCCACCCAGACGCACGAGCTCTCCCTTGAACGGTACACTAATTGTTCCTAGGATGAAACGTGTCGAGGATTACACGGTGTTTCGCGGGAGCGCGGGCGGAGGACGTGCGGCGGGAGAGACCGCGGAAATAATAAGCCTCTTTCGAGAGGCTTTCAACAACGGCTACTACTACCAAGACAACGACGAGGAAGAAGAGAGAACGCGAGGACGACGACGATGATGAGTAGAACGACCCTCTTCTCCACCTTCCCGACGACAACGACACACAGAATCGCCGTCTTCGGGGGGGCGCTCCGCTCTTCGAATTTAACGTCTTTTACATCGTGGCTGCGAAGGTAAAGACGGACGCGACGTCGCGCGACCTTAGGAGAGAAACCTTCGCTTAACGAGCTGTTTTGCATCGCAATGCCTCGACCTCGTTATCGGTTATCGACCCGCGTCCGTCGCGGATTAAAGAGTACCTGCGCCACAGTCACGTGCACGCCGTGTCGGTGGTGCGTTCACGCACGGGTCTGTCCCGTCGAGGCGCGGTCGTGTTTGGTCGTCGATCGGCGGGCGAGAGAGCCCGTCCGTCCGACCGGTGAAAAGGCGAGTCGTTTCGCGGGAGACCCGTCGATTTTCATGCCCGCGCTAAATCGGCGGGCGGTCGCGCTTCGCAGAATGCGGATCGAACTTGCGCCGCGCATTTGTTTCCGAGGGGGGAAACTTGTTCGTTCGTGGCGAACGAGCGGCACACACCAGTGCTTTTGTTCCTTTGCGTGTTGGAATTTTTCGCTCGGCCACTCGCTCTAGTACCAAGCAACCTACTATGCGATTCTCCTTGTTTTACAACCGTTTCTTTCTCTCCTTTTTTTTTTTCTCCGTGGTATCACGAAACTATCGGCGCCGATTGGTGCCGACGGAATCTTAGGTCGTCTTAACCGGCCCGGCCGTAAACAAGCGGCTTCTTTCTAAAGCATTTCACAGTAATTTCTTGAGAAAGTGTAAAAAATGTTGTAAATTTCATGGACAGGATTTGATTTATAACGTCATCTAGGGATATTCGTCCGAACAATCGATTTACGTTACAAAAAAGCCTATTACATTACAAAATACCGGCTATTATCTATACCGCACTGTCTATCCTTTATGGTTTACCTAACTTTCAGAAGAATTTCTACACACATCGCTACATAACTCATGCAACTGGTAGAAGCAAAACCAATAAAATACTTATCTTCAGAGACAAGAATGCAAAAGAGAAAGAGATTTCAAACGAATTGGAGAACTACCTGGTTATGTGAGTAACTCAGTTGTTTAATCTATTTTTGAATAACACGACATATGATAGGGTTAGATCAATGAGAGATTTTTTATTGAAAAAAAAATACTTGAAAATTTATTTGTAGGATACAAAATTTATATCTTTGTGCGTGTGAAGTGAAATTTATTTCCATTTACTTTAAATCCCACAAATAAACCTTTGAATATTCTTTCTTGATGTACATCCTTTCTTGATGATAATCTTGATTGAGAAATTTTATTTTCACGTTTTGTTGTGCTAACTCTGCAAATTTCGTTGGAACAAACTCAACATGTGGTGGCGACAATAACTATTTCATAATGAAAAGTTCAATAATCTTTCGAGCTTTATCCGCTTTTCTAGATAGTTTCATAAGTATCACGCGTATACCCTTGCCTGGCGGATCTGCGAATCTGCAACCCCCGCGTACAAAGCTAAGTTACGCGACTGGCATACGCGAATGCCGCGATTTCACAGCGCGCCTGACCCGCTTCGAAACCCATGAAATCGGTTCCTCGATCAAATTCGTAGGTAAGTTCGAAGCGTTCGGACCAGACCCTTGGTTTCTTTTTGCGAGGGTCCACCCAGTTTCCACCCAGTGGCAGAACGGAACTCATCAGTCCGGGAGGAAGTGGACACGTCGGAACAATTTCCTTACACCGTCTCTCCTTCCACCGTCCTCGTACAACCCGACACCACCCCCTTGGGCGGCAGCCTCGTTCTCTCTACCCCGTCATCGCTACTGAAATTCTGACCCCTCAGCGATTGACCAATTTGCCAAATCGATTCACGTCGAAATGAACCTACGTAATATCTCCAGTTGGCCGCTCACTCGCTCCCTCGCTCGCTCTCTCTCTCTCACTCTCTCTTTCTCACTCTCTCTTTCTCGCGCGCGCGCGCCCGCTCGCGTTCCTTTACATAACCCCGGAGAAGCTCATAGGCTTCGCTTTGCAAAGCACGAAATGTGGAAATCGGCAGCTCAGGTACGGAAACGAGGCTTCCCCGAAGATTCACGAAAGCCACGTTACCACAAAAATATTACGGAGGAATTCAACTGGCGAGAAATTTCATATCGTATATCGAAAACATACAACGAAAAATCTCGATATTTTCGAAAGATATCCTCTTTTTAATAGGCGCAATTACAGCAACACGCAAAGTATAGGGGGTGCGTAAAACCTATCGAGAGAGATCGCGGGAACGTTCACGAGAAGATACATTTGCGATCTTACGCTCCGCTATCAACGAAAAGAGAGTGGAGGGTGGACGAGGACTAGATTAGGGTCTACACGTACGTGGCAAAAGCACTCCGACATTTTTAATGTCGCGCGGAGCAAGTGGGTACTTAGTACCTATCCTCTCGGAGGCAAAGAGAGAGAAAGAGAAAGAGCCCCCGTGCGCCCACCCTCCAGATATTACCCTTTGGAATAGCTGCAAAAATTATGGACAGCCGATAGGCCAGCAGCCGCTGCAAGGGTGCGTCTCATCCATTTAGGTCCATCACACATGACTGGATGGGGTGAGACTTACCCCGCAGAGGTTCTCACATAGATTACGAACTTCTCGCCCTCTCCGTGACGCCGGCTCGACGAACAACGGGGGTCGTCATTCTTTCTGAACTCGCGTGCGAGCATACGTGCGAGCGCACGCGTGTGTATTTTTCTGTCAACGTGTGTATTTTTTATAGCTGATAAATTATTTTTATATTTTAAAAACGCGCTCTCCGCGATTATTTTAACGATGACTACTCGACTTTCAATTCTTCTCTTTTTATATAACACGGATATCGTATTTTCATGAGTGAAATGAGTATCTGACAGATCTTCTGTTGCTTTGGAACCTTTATAAAAGTAAAAAAATCGTGAAATTAGCGCGAAGAAAAGTCCTTCACATGAACGTCGGTCGTGTTTCAAAGGCGTCGCCGCGGCATACTTTTTCAAGAAGCAAGCGTGTCGTTACTGATCCTAAAGATCGCTTGGACGTACGGCACTACAGACTATAGGGGATGGGCTCGCCCTTCTAGGGCAGATTTATCGATTATTCTTGGTCCAGTGGTCCCCTTTCGTTGTATATGGCGTGCCTCATTCGATGACGTACGTGTACAGCGCGCGAAATTTACGAGGGCAAACATTTTGCGATGTTATCGTAACGACGAAATTAATATAAAAACAAGAGAGAAAAAACTAGTAACACCGTATCGTCGGTTAATATCGATAGTAGCCTGAGTAAGAGAGATAGCGGGCGAACAATCATGTTTATATCAATCAATGAGAAACGATCATTATATTGAGGAAAAAATGTTTGGTATTTATAACTGTAATCACGCAGAAATATAATTATTATAAATTATGGCCAAGAAAACAATTTTTCTGTTAAATTGTTAATGTTAATAATAATAATCTTATATGCATGTTACTACCACCATTTTACTACAAAAAATTTAATTTACCATTTTACTACAAAGAATATAACTATTTTTAGTTAGATCGACCATTTTTTTTCTCTCGGTGTCGACGTTAGCCGAAAAATTCGACATTCTATTCGATTATAAGTTCGACTGTTGAAGAGAGTAAAGAGAGTTATTAAATTTTTAAAAGAATTTTGTTTGTTCGTGCATAAAAAACTTGTTTTCCTACGCCCTACCATTAATATCGTCGACTATACACGAAGCACGCGGCTACCCACGTACGTAACACCGCGTTTCCTACGCGTGTGCACGCATACACACGCGCGCGTACACTCTCGCTGCACTCTCACCCCTCGTACAGCGTATTACGGTCGTCGGGGGTAAACCACCCTGGCCTCTAGGAACCGAGAGCGGGAGCCCGCAGGGGTACGCCACGACAACCCCCGTAGCAACCCCTCAAAATCAACCAAACTCCCCCCTTCGCCTTTCAACTGCACCTCCGTCTTCCTCCCTTTCTAAACCACCCGGTCCATTCTCTGCAGACGTTAATACCTCGTGGAGTATCCGTCCGCGCTGGATTCTCACTCGCAAGGCTACTCTGTAGCCTTGAGTATCGATATCGAGCGAGAATCTGTGACGGTTAAGAAACCATGTCACAACTTTTGTGCGTTAAATTTTTATCGTCAACACGTAAGATATGATCAAACGTCCTCTCTCTCGGAAGGAGAAAAGTGGACATCTTTTTTTGCACCCGTGAAAATTCTAACTACAAACATGTCGAGAGATTACAATAATGTTTAATTGGAAAGCAATTAAATTTCGTGAATGGCAAAATTGATATTTCGCGCGCTCAATAAAATGAACAGTCATATTCTATACGAAGTTATTAGTTGCGAATTGACGTAATAATATTTCTATATAAATAATACGAATATATTGCGCAGTGAATAATACGTGGAAATAAGCGCATTTTAGAGGCAGCTTTTAGGGTGAGATGTGTTGACAGCTCTAACATCGCAAATAGAATCGCGCTGCCGATGAGACACGCATTCATCAGCGGGTTCAACGACAATACGCACGTTATACTTGTGTGCATGTTGCGTACCCAGGGTTCTTTGTACCGGGGCTACCGCTAGAAATAGGGTGGCTGAATATATGGGGGAGAGCTAACACCATTATCTAATACTTCCCGGCGGCCATATGTGGTGCCCCGGCATCGTGCCATTCTCGAAAATCTCCGGCATGGTCGTCTCAGACCTGCTACGCGCACGACCTACCATTGTGTTTAACTCGCGCAACTTATTACACCTTTTGTCTATTTTGTCTATCAAAAACAATTTTTGTCTATTAAAAATAAAAATAATTTTTGTCTATTAAAAATAATTTTTTTCTATTAAAAATAAAAATAGAAAATAAAACGCGACTAGGCGACGTTTCATTTTTCACTCAAGTAAAATCGTACAGAGAATAATTTGTATTTTGCGTTGTCCGAGATAATAATAAAAAAGAGATCAACAAAAGGATCACGCCGCGTTGAAAGAATGTCACTTGCCCGAAAATGTGTCCTGCGCGCGTTACAAAATGTGAGCGGTGTTTTCAAACAGCGTTGTTTTCAAACAGCGACGTCGTTGCCACGAAAAGGAGACTTTAGAACACATGGCTTTGGTTAAAACTATTGAATAGATTTGAGTCGTCTTCAGGAAAAGAGGATGAGTTTGCACAATTTTTTGAATCTGTTTTTGAAAAATAGCCACAAGAGCCGATTGACCACAAGCATACCGCGACTAGTCGACACAAAGAACACTGCCCCGCCCTTCCATTAAGAACACAACGCTCTCAGAAATAACGGATTAGTATTTCGAAAGTAAATATTTATAGATTTAGGATATCCTTATTATCATAATGTTTTCAAAAACATGCATGGGATCATAACAAGCGGATTTAGATGTCAGCTTAAATTGATTGATGAACTTGGAACTAAGAAAAGATTACTTCCTACTAGATACGTGAGCTCGTTTCTTGATAAACTTTACTTGAAACTTGTCTCACGAAATATTCAGATCTGAATTTAGAGATAAGTCTGAGTTTGGCAGTTGAATCGTATTTGTAATTGCGATTCTACTGCTATCTAACTCAAAATTTAGATCGAAGTATCTCATGTGAGACAGATATCAAGCAACTATTAATATGAGTATATAGAAAAGAGTCTAATGTAATTTTTTTATACTTTATGCACTGAAAAAAAGAAAATGATTGAATTAAAATTATAGTAAAACTGCATAAAAGGTAACATAGTTCCAATTTGTTTTCTTTTTGAAATATGTTATAGAGAATGAAATTCTGAGTAACTTTTCTATACAACATATGGCAGTCGCATATAATTTCGGAGATATTCGACTTTAAAGTTTTGAAAATATATATGTTATGAATACTCCATTTTTATATAGACATACACTTAGAAACTCGTGTAGTGGCATGTTGAAGGCTAAATCACGAACTATGGAAAACTATTCGCTGACACAATATTTATGATTATGGAGCTATCGTTCAAGTAATGTAAACAAAAATGTTTTAACATCACGATGATAGGGACATCCTAAATCTAAATATATACTTTCGAAATGCTAACCCGTTATTTCTGAAAGCGTTATGTTCTTAATAACGGGGCATTGTTCTTTATGTCGATTAGTTACGATATGCTTATGGTCAATCGGCTCTTGTGACTATTTTTCAAAAACAGATTTAAAAAAATGGCCATAATTAAATTGGTTCTCTTGGCTGTAATAAATAATTATTTCTCTATGTGATTATAGTTACAAATACCAAATTCATTTTTTCACAGTGTGTACACAAGGAGAACGATTTGTTGAATCAAATAAACGTTTCTTTGGAATAGTCCAAGCAAATTATTTGGTTAAAATATTCCTTTGGAATATGTTTGGAAATATTTCTTTGGAACTAAACCGCAAATAAATATTTTTGTTGGGTCAAACAAAATTTGGTTCGATCAATCAAAAAATTTGTTTGGACTATTCCAAAAAAGTGTTTATTTGATTCAACCAAATCGTTCTCTCTGTATATATGTTCACACAATATATAATTTCTACTTTCTTTCTTTCTTCCACTCTTTCCCAGCGCTTAACATTAAAAAATTCTTTTAAACTATTGACTGACTGTGGAACAAATGTGGACCTCTGAGAAAAGTCCTAACTAAAAGCGCATTGTATTACTTTGGTTAGAATCGCTTGTCACGAATCACTACGGATCACCTTCGTATTATGGCAAAACTCTTTGCTGACAGTATAACCACAGGAAAAGTACGGGCTACGCGAATAGAATTTTGTAGGTCGAAATGTATCCTTGAGTTCAATATACCTGAGCGACACACGTATTCGTGCATTTCGAATCGCAAAACTTAAGTAGTAGAACGTTGCAACTTTGGAATATTCTATCGCAAACTACATTTGATCAAACTTACGAATCTTTTTTGCAGTGATATCTAAACTTCATGTACCTACATGTACTACTTCATGTACCTACTACATGTACTACTTCATGTACCTACATTCATCTAAAATCGGCTGATATCTCCCGTCATTATTCGCTTCTGAATTAATTCGCACGAACACGCGTTCAAAGCGTCGCGAACAAGAGCAGATTGACGAAATACTTTATTAGTAACTCGAGCGGATGTCTTACAAGATCCCTTTAATCTAGCCACTGCCATTGCGGATATCCTAAATCGCATTTCTCTCTTTCTGAAGGATCGAGGGTGGACCCACGCGCTACCGTGACGCGAAGAGGAGGGTGACGCGAGAGCAAGAGGGTGGCTGAGAAGAATCGCGATCCCGTTCACTCGGTGTGTTACCCGTCGACACTCGTTTACGGCCTGTCTGCGTCGAGCGGAGAGAGAGAAAAAGAGGAAAAGAGTAGTGAAGAAGAGAAAGAGAAACGCAGGATTTACCGAAAGCTAGGGTTCTAGGTCAGTGGATGTATCGTTTTCGTATTCGAAGAATCGGCATACATTAATAAGAAGAGACATGCATTCATACTTAATCCACAATTAAAATAATTATTCAGTGTAAAGCTTAACTGTCGTAATTGATGACGGTAACCCGTAGAACACAATACTATAAATTTTCTCATATGAAAGCAATAATTTATCTAGATGTTTCTTCAGAATTTCGTTAAAAATGAAAACCAAGACACTCGATAGAAAATTCAGGAGAAAGAACTTTTATATTTTCACGCATAATTTTACTACATTCTTCTTTTTCTTTAAGCAGGCCTCAAGAATGGCCTACACGTATAATAATTGGTCAGACTTCTTTTCTCAAGTCATACGACATCGAACTGAATGAAGCAGGGGTTGTCAAGGTTCAATCCACGCTTCACAAACTATATACAACTTGTGCAAACACAAATGTGCTGCTGTGAACCTTTAAAGACATGAAATATGTCAGGCGCGTGGCTCTACGTAGGTTAAAGTGGGGATAAAAGAAACGGACTCTCTGACACAACGGGCTGGCAGTACGTCTCCGCTACAAAGTAACTATACAGATTGGTTAAGGTCAGCATTACGGTTCTGGTGTTTTGTGAGAAAGTGTGTCAAGCGTATACGCGTGTAGTACGACGGACGCCATCGAGGAGCATCCCCTGTATTTTGTACCGTGACACCATAGTAATAAATGTCCGTCGAACCTCTTCGGACTTAAAATGCGGCTTTAACAATTAATGTGTGAAATTTGATTATTTGTTCCCTTTCTCAACAATGTTCCCTTCATGGGAACTTTCTCACGTGGAACCTAAACGTACGTTTCAGGCAAAAGTTACTTATAAAAGAAATCGACGATCAATTCGACAAAGGAATCGGGTAAACGTGCTTCGATGTTGTCTTCTTCGTGTCTTCCACTCGCGTTATCACATCATGCAGATAAACACAGAAGCATTTTCCCGACAATGCAAAAGCATCGGCTCGTTTTATTCGCGTGGTCTTACGAGATTTGATGAAATCGCAGTGAAAACTCACGAGAAAATTCGCTGTAGTTCAGCACTGTATTGTGCAACCGTGTATAGCTATATCTCTCCCAATCTGTCACCGCGAGTGCTCGCATTTTTTACAGATACCTGTCACTTTCTTTTGCGCGAGCATTCTCCCACGTAGGCGCGGCACGGCAGACGACAAGCGGCAGGTAAAAGCAGGTGAGATCAAGTAATTGAGACGCCTTCAGCCTCGGGAGCGGGAGATGTCGTCGAAGATGCGAAAGTACAATCATCCGAAACTTTATACCGTCTTTCCGCGGACAATACTATTCGACGATATAATGGTACGAGCATCCTGGTGCGAGCCGCGCGGCCCGAAAGAACGTCTCTTCCGGGACATTCATCGACGGGCGACGCGCAAAGTGGAAGATCCCACGGGACGCGTGGGTGTCGTTGACGAAAAGATTCGTAGCTCGTATTTCCACAGAAGCAGGAAGAAATACATCTTGAGGATTACATTGCCGAATGCATTATTAAAGGATATAGATGCAAGCACTCCCGGAGCTTTTTTGTAGATACAAACTTGCTGTATGTGTAAATACACTTTAAAAAATTTTGCGTTCACTAGTACAAATGTTCCAAAAAGTCTACTCTAAATTTTATGTCGAAAATAACTCATTCATATGTTCATTCGTGTGTTACTTACATTATATATAGACTAGTATAATATAACATACGAATATAAATAACATAATATAATATAAATAACACACGAATGAATATATGAATGAGTTATTTTCGACACAAAATTTAGAGTGGACTTTTTGGAACATTTGTTTACGTATTGTGTACGCAAGACTTTTTATGTATATATATATATATATATATATATATATATATATATATATAATTGTTAAAAATTGTAAAGATTTTTTAATTTGGATTGCTATATGCCCCGCGTCCCGGAAGAAATAACCTAATTGAAAAATAGATTTGCTACCATCGGGACGCAAAGTTTAGTCTCGCGAATCCCGATGCCATAAACAAAGGATCACCAGTTCGAAATACTTCATGGTATTCAACACAGGCACATTCGGCGGTGGCGAAGTTGCGTTTGAGAAGGGTGGACTGCGGGAAGAGGGGGGGGGGGGG
>NW_022639486.1:493764-494179 GCF_010583005.1 Odontomachus brunneus | reverse complement strand
GAGAGTTCTCGGTTTCATCGAGAGACGCGTCTCCCCAGCCTCGGCTGGACATGAATGAAATCGGTCCAGGCATGAAAACCGCGCGGATGAATGGAGAACGGCGGCCGAAGGCGTTTTCACGGCGTTCCGCGCGGTGTTTGGTGACTCGACGTAAATCACTGGAAATCTGCTTTATGCTCGCGGGCGCAAACAGCGGCGGGCCCGCCTCCCCGCATCGGGTTCATCGACAATGGTGATCCACCCCCCCGAGCGCGTAACTTCGAGGCGGATCGCATAATAAACACGTTTCTCGTCAGCACTCGATGCAGCGTCCTGGAAAAACGCGAGCTGCCTGTAAATAAAGGATGTATTCTGGCACTCGACAAAACGCGAGATAAATGGACACTGCCCGGCACGACCACCATTGCCACCCTCC
>NW_022639486.1:490004-493748 GCF_010583005.1 Odontomachus brunneus | reverse complement strand
CCGTCGTTTGCTCGATCGCTCGCCCCGGGGCCCGCACTTCTCTCCCTCCCTCCTCCCCCCTCTCGCTCTCTCTTTTTCTCTCTCTCTCTTTCTCTCATGATGCAAGCTAAGCGGTTCCGCACTTTTATTCTAAGAGTATAAAACATCGAACGCCAAATACCGCCTTGGGCTATAAAATTTTGCGCCATGGACAGCGCAGTATCGAACGAATCCCCGCTGAAGAAAAATCGTATTTCAATTGATATAGACGGTTTGAGTTTGGATATATCAGCTATGCGCGTTGTATATTTTTAAATGCAAGTTGAAATTTAAACGCCTCTAAAGAGAAAGAAAAAGAGACTGCACATGACCGATGAAATATCTACGAATGTGACTATTCGTATCGAGAAACGCCTTCTTGGGAAAGCAAACGACGCAACGAAGATGGAAAGGAGGCGATCGCGCCTTTATTCGTGGCGCAGGATGCAAGGAGCTATTTTAGTAGCCTGCCAATGCAGTTTACAAAATATTATATGTTCCGCGAGCAGGGAGAAACCGAGAGACGTTTCTGTCAAAAAAAGAAAACCCCCGAACAAATTACTCTAAGATTCGCTTCAATGAGCACACCCAACCGAAGGCCCACCTTTCCGACCATTGTTGGATAAATTATTATGTGAACGGGGATCAATGTACGAGATGAGCAGAAGAACTTTCGAATATTCCGCACCAAACCAGCGCACGTGAAAAGCGAAATCAATAACCTCTTAAAAAATTTAATATCGGGAAAAGAGAAGAAAGATAATAACGGACTGCAATTTCGCGAGCACATATCTAATACATCCTAGTTGTACATTTTTACACTAGCTAGGAACTCTTCGAAACGAAGATATTTCTTACGTCTCTTCATCGCAACAAAAGCTATTTCTATATTAAACCTTACTCGCCATCAGAATGTTACAGCAATGCCACATAATAAATTATTCTCTCTCTCGCTTTTTAGTTCTCATATTTTTAGATGAATTCGTATATCCACATTTATCGCCAACGTTTTCCTCTATCAATGATAAAGATCGCAACAAGCAATATTCCGGAATTTGTAAAAAAGTGTTTTTTATATTTTTAACGCAGAGAGATAGCAACATGAATAATTCCTATTAATTAGTCTATCTCAGGATAGGCGTATTAAATTGAACTAGAATGTAACAAAATTTATTGTTGCCTCTTTTCCGATATACCGATTGATTCTGTCGACGTAGATTATATAAGTTTTTGTAGCACGAGCGGTTATCGTATAGAATTCGTGTGTTTGACTATTTGTGTGTGTGTGTGTGTGTGTGTATGTAGGTGTACAGAAAAATGTTAATATTTCGTCGATAAAGTTTCCAAGTATAATATTTCCTTAACATTTCCCACAAATTTCGTCGACTTTAAGGTTAAACAAAGACTTTTGAGATGTGATACTATTCAGAGGCTATTGTTCTACTTTGACGGTTACAAATGACTGTTTAATTTCCTACCATTTCCTACCATTTCCTTATGTTAAGACTGAAAAAGGGCCTGCTAGCCACCATAAGAATACCTTCTCAGGCATATAGTACGTATTCTTAGAAAATAGATATTTAGAATATAATTTAATATTTAATAATTTATAATTTAATATTTAATTATTCAATTAATTTCTTATTAGCATTTAAAATTTTGATAGAATTTAAAGATTCAAAAAAAGTGAAGAGAAAGGAATTGTAAGAGCAAAGATAATAAAAGAGAATAAAGTATTATAACATACTTTGCAAGTATGTACCAATACATGTAACATACGATATGTTGCAATGGCACGCGTCTAGTATAAATTTTCAATATTGTAGTAAAATTATAGAAAACAGTGAAATCACATGAATTACGAGGAACGAGCGAATTACGAGGAAAGGATCGAGGTCACGTGCCATTCGAACTATTAATCGGTTTTGGCTTATTCGTTCATTGTATTCAAAGACCACAAAAAAGATAGATTCCCACGTCCGCGAACTATTTTAGTGAAGTCGAAACCTCAAAAATTATGGGACAAACCTCGTGCTTGCCAACCACGAACCAATATTCAAAGAATACACGTTCGTCGAACAATGCGATGTATGCTATACACTTAGTGTGTGTTCTACAATTCCAAAAATCGTTTCGAATAGAAGAAAGAAGAGAAAAAGGAAAAAAGGAGCTATTTATAGGAAGAATGCCTATATCGGCTCAGATCGTCTCATTATGACTGCCAAGCTCCTGCTGTGTCGCGGGAAGTCGCCCTGAAATTTATCTTGCCTGTTTCCGATGGCAAGCGTCACCTTTTGGCAACAGATTCAACAAGACGTCTTCGATTCGGCTAGTCTACATTTGCAACAACTCCTAACAACCCATCTATTATAACGTTCTTCTTTGACAGCTAAACCTCAGGTCGAATCGTTGACAATGCGACATTAACACATTATAAGAATTCTGTGCAGATTATACCTGACTCACTACGCTTATTTTATTTAAATTTTTTAAATAAGAAAATATTCGAATTATCAGCAGAACAAAAATAGTACCGACATATACGTAAGGTGTGTGATCATTATGTATTGTTATGTATAATTATTATGTATAATTATTGTGTCACGTCTTACATATGTTACATCTTATATTTTTAAATTAAAGCACAACGATCGCTGGTTGCAAAGTCAGTTGCAAAACTCAGTAGTGATCTTTGACAACACAGTCCTATTGTAGTAACATGAGTGAAAGAGAAAGAATGATGTATGCGTATTGCAATATCAAGATCAAAATCATACATCATTACATATAACAATTTATTTAAATTATATTAATTTACTTAAATGTGCGTGTGGAATTTTAAGTATAATCTTTTGAAGCGACTTTCGCGTTAGTATATTCTGGACCATCATCTGAGTCATTTGTAGTAGAGAACTTCTGCAAAGGTTGGGTTTTGCGGGTGTTTATAGAGCCAACAGTATGCCTATTCTGGTCTCTCTTACCTAAGAACCGAAACCTAAATTGTATTCTTTTAGGACTCCGCCCCTCACTGACCGTGCTCTTTTGACGAAGACGATCGCCGCTTCAATATGATAAATCTATCATTGTAAATCTCAGATTTTGCAAAATATTACGAACGATGTAAAACGATGTAAAATTTATATCGCACATGAACGTTACTAAAGCTATGCGATATGTTTTGATTTTATTATACTAATATTAAAATGCAACGATTATTCATGAACATCTTTCATGCTTCGCACGCGAGTTGCTCTTTATTTTTCGAACCAATTAAATCTTTAAAAAATTACAAGAAATAGAGGATCATGTCTCAATCCGTATTAGTTCCCTGTGAAAGAAACCATAATAGGCCGTATGACGATACGAAATCCTATAATCTTACCGATCCTTTTATCATCTACATATGTATTTATATAGAACCGATTGTTCCAACCTCTTGGTAAGCTACATAATAATTAAATAATATGTCTGTCTTTGTTCAATTTGAAAAAAAACGAAGACAGACATATGATTTAACTATCAGGCTTCAGGCTATTAGGCTATTTAGCTTACCAAGAGATGGAATAATCAGCCCTTAGATCACCGTCTACTTCTCTTCCTTTTCCTTTCCATCTCTATCTAGACTTTTGAAACTCTATTTTTATATCATATATCGATCTATTTCTCTCTTTGTCTCTCTCTCTCTCTCTCTCTCTCTCTCTCTCTCTCTCTCTCTCTCTCTCTCTC
>NW_022639486.1:377507-489370 GCF_010583005.1 Odontomachus brunneus | reverse complement strand
TTTCTCTCTCTCTCTCTCTCTCTCTCTCTCTCTCTCTCTCTCTCTCTCTCTCTCCCTCCCCCCCTCTCTCTCTGTCTCTTTCTCACTCCCCATCACGGAATTTTATTCCAACAAATTCTATTCATTTATCACTACAATGAAAACAAAAAAAACTAGAGGTCGTGCGACTATAGATGTGCGAGTTCTTTAAAATTTCAAGACTAGCACAATGGATTCGTCCCGCTCATTTACGGCTGAATGTTTTGTACAGACTGGCTTATGCATATTCGTCACGCTTCCTGCATTTATGCACGATCCTAAGAAGGCCTGAAGATTCAGCGTACGCCGTAGACCTCCAACCTAAAAATCAGGTACCACCACCAATTCCCTCAGCCACGTTCCAGCAATAATCGCTCGTTTGTTACACCTCTTGACATTGTTAAAAGTTATTCTGAACGACATGGTTTTTTTTCGTCAATATAGTCGAATCACAAGCCATGATTAACAGGACAACATAACGATAATGATAAATAATACCCTTTCCAATCCTATTCAATATGAACTGGAATCATCGCGAGCACAAAAGGTCGATACAGAGTAAAAATGTGCGGCGCAAGAGGTTCGATCGGATGATCCAACGCGAAGGATGAAGTCTACGTAGCCCCAGTCGCGTATAACCACGGATTGCCGGGGTTCTTTATGGGCAATCTATGGTGATGGAGATGATAGGCAACGAGATATACGTAAACCTGATTCTGGAGGATCTTCCGCGACCCTACTGGAAGCGAGTACGTGGCTGGAGGCGCTGGGAGAACCGCCTCGATTCCCCAATAGTTTAACTTACGGCCGGATTTACTGGCGGAGATAGGAGAACTCCCGCGCATTGGCTGATAGACCCGCAACACCTACGCTCTCACGAATCCTCAGCGATCCTCAAACTTTTTCAAGAATAAGTCGCCGTTCACCGATCGCGATCGATTATAATTCCACTCCACGTGTACATGAAATTAGCCCACGATACCAACCGATTAGCAGCCGTCAGTTTCGAACTCAACTGCGGCAAAAATACTTATTCTTTATCTTAGGAGATGATTAGACAAAATATGTACTTAACACGTTTTATGATCGCGAAATATCGTGGAGAAAAGTTGTAGAGGGACAATAAATAGGCGAACGTTCAGCAGATCGATCCTTACCACTCGAGTCATTAATTACGCGGCAGTTTCTCAAAGATATTCCACGAAAGATCGGCTAGGCTCTCGATAAACGCTCGAAAACGTCACCGGACACCATATCCGAGGCTGGTTTCTCCGGTATCGGAAAACTGTGGACAGGAAGCTCCTCGAAGCGACGAGGAAGCACCCCTGCTTCCACGGCAGCCAGCGGCAAAAGAGAGCGGCGAGCAAAGCGCCGAAGAGAGCGTGCGCGAGTGAAAGGGAAAAAGAACGGCGCAGAAAGGGAGCGGAAGGGAGTATGGAGGGAGATCGGGAGGGTGAGAGCAAAGAGCGGAGGGATGAGCTTGGTCTCATCTTGCCTCCACAAAGCGGCGCCGCATCAGATAGCATTTGTTTTAAATATATGGATCGGGGGGTATGGGCCCAGTGCGATCGCTGGAAGGGATGCCACGAGAAAAAGAGAAAGGGAGCGGATACAATACCCCATATCCTACGCAAGGACCACCCTCCGCCCGTCACGAACGTACGACAGAGAGCGAGCGAGAAAGGACGTGTGGAGCAGTGAGCAAGAGCAAGACGGAACGAGAGCCGCCACGTTATACGACGCAACTCGTTTCCTCGGTATTCCCCAGTTTCGGGAGCCAATACTCCAACCCCCTCCATCCCTCTACCGAATCTACCGAACGAGTCTGCTCTCCGTTCGACCTCTCTGTCACTCTTTCTCTCTCCCTCTTTCCCTGCGGCCAGATATCGGCTTCCCAATAACCTAACCGACTGCTCCACGCCGGCTACCAACGGTATCCGTGTCCTGGTTTCCTTCCAAAACCTCTCCGAATATCCTGCGATCCTTACTTCGACGAGAAGAAGGGGAAGATTTGTCGGGAATTGTTCAAAGTTTAAACATGCGAACGCGATTGAGAGAGAGAGAGAGAGAGAGAGAGAGAGAAAGCAGCGGAACGAATGATATCAAGAAAATAAAATCAATTGAATAATCGGTGACAAATAATTGCGAACAAATCAAGCACCGACGTGATTAATAACTCGAAAAATGTGCAACATTGGCCCACCGCAAATTCGAATTTGACGAGTCGAAATGACAGAGGAAACCTCTTATAAATAATAGGATTTCACATTTGTCAATGGTTTTTTTCCTTGGCATTAAGAATAGTCTCAGCTTCTTCCCTTTCTGGAATAGAAGAAATCCAAACGTCTCGTGATTACTTAAAGGCCCACAAAGCGTTACAATAGGCGCCGTTTTACGACAAAACCCTCGCAGAAATCCGCACACGCCAAGCCACCCGGTGCGAATAATAAATGCATAGAAAATTGTAGGTCGTTTCGAAGAAAAGTTCTAGCAAATATCTTAAGCAGCCGACACATATCTTAAGCAATTCCAGGAATCAGAGTGCAACAACGCAACAGAATGTAACAATGCAGCTAACGGATGAGAAGAACAACGGGACGCGATAATATTTTCGAGAATGATAAGAAATTTCAAATTACATACACGCGTGCATTATAAACGACTTAAAATGCCGGTGAATCGCTGTGTGAACATTTGACGATATTTCGAGAAGCCGATTCGTCAGGGCACGCAGACCCCCGGGTCCCGACGTACAACTGCACAATACTCGACAAACGGCATTCGACCGGTAGCATTCCTTCGTTCGCCGATCGGATCTCGCTAGCTGGAACCGTGTACGCAGCACGAGCGAGATGCTAGAAACGACGCGGAGAGGTGGTCGGAAGGGAGAAAGGCAGGCACTTTGTCAGGGGTCAGAGGTCACTCGAATTTCACACGTGGATTAACTCTCCGGCGAGTAGAGTGCGCTCCACCTCCTCCTCGTCCTCCGGCTTCCTCTCGTTCCTTCCACGTCCGCGCGCTCCCATCGCTCCCCCCTCCTTTCCGCGGAAGGCCTTGCTACGCGAATTCCGAGATCCACCCTGTGCAGCCGCTAATGAACGCCCGCGCGAGCTGCGACAACCACCACCCACCCCTCCACGGCAATATCGTACACGGGAGTGCATGACAACGAGCACCTGGCCGATGAAGTCGGGGACGCTGCGGGGGTGGGGATGTCGGGGTGTGATATTCGCGCGGTGATCGTATTAAATCTCCTTCGAGCCGTGCTTTTCACCTTGCCGCTCACGCCCGCTGGCTGCGTCGTCCATCGGTCTCGTAATTTAACCTGACTTCAAATAAAACCATCGGACGGGTATTCGCAGCCCCCAACGTCCGCTCCAATTTAGAAAGTAGTCGGAGAACGATGATAGCGCCAACTGGCGAAATATCTAAGCTACACCGAACTGTTCAAAATTCGCACGACGTCAATAAAATCCGTTTATGACCAATCCATCGAGATATCTTAACGTGATAAATAAACAAGTACGAAAAAGCCCTGTCTCTTCACTTAATTCGAGAACAAAGTCCTTCGACTGGCTTCCAAGACTGCTATTCGCGGCTCTTGAATTTAAATAAGAAATGCCAGAATTAAAAGTACCAATCATCAGATTGTAAAATCGATGCGCGTCTAAAGAGCGTGCAATAAGAATGAAAAAGTGTGACCAAGCATACTTATAACAGTATGTATCCTGATAGTAACACAACAATCTCTATATTTCGATATTAATATTGTCGATGTATTTGAAAGCGCGGAAACATCCCGATCTTGTATTGTCACGCACGCTGAATTGGACGCCGTAAATAATAAACAATTTCATCGTGAATAAATAGCAGCGTATTTACCTGCATAATTTCAGAATTAAAACATTGTCAACCACTTCACTAGGATTTGAATATATTCTCTGTAAGACGCTCGCAAAAATATGACTTGCATTTTTGTAATCCTTAATAAAGGATACATACTGTTATAAATAAGAGAATACATATAATGAAATTTAAAAAAATGAAAGTATTTTTCTCCAAAATCATCGTAAAACAAGATTTCCCCGAGTTGTCGGCAACATGTCAAAATCGAGATCCGAAAATCAGAAAGAGAAGACTCCCAAAATCGTGATAATGTGCGAACCAAGACAATAGTGAACTATTAGACGGTTACTTAATTAAACGTAGAGTGTCAGTGCTTCAAGCAATTTTTGCTTATATTTCTCGTAAATGATATACACGATTCCGGTTAAACCAGTTAAACGCGTCCATAAAGGGACTGCTGTGAAAGAAGAGCACATGTCAGGCAAGAGTTCACGATTTGACTAATTCCTCGAAACTCCGACTGCCCGGAGACAATTTTTTCAAAAGCTCCAATTTGGTTTCAACCATTGGCACGTACCAGCGAGTCTCGCAGAAAATTGTTTCTCCATGCAAAGTATCGCGCTCGAAAAACGCACTGCGCGCGCTTGTATCGGGAGCAGCAGCTCCGCTTCGCTTCGTTTCCGAAGTCACTTCGGAAAGCATAGGTTTGCCCGAAAAATAGTTCCGCGAACTGCAGCAAACAACACCCTCCAGCTTGCAGCGAACGAAAATCGCGCGTCCGATTTTCTTCCTTTAAATCGAGTAGAATTTACTATCATCTTAGAGAAGTAATTTTCTGGGGTCACGATATGAGACACAGATGAATTTTTATTAATTATTGTGTGATCACACTCATCATAAATTGTTAATCTCCCTTTGTACTCGTTATTTTTCTTTTTTTTTTTAGCTACGTCTATACCACAGCATGTAGCCTACCGATATATTCTTTTTTACATGAACGTCGACCAAGAACGACAAAAAGCACTTTATATGCGTTTTAGCTCTCTAGCGATCCTCTATGAATTTAAGCGACGTCGCTTCTCCTTAAATCTTCTCGCTGCATGGCAACTTGCTTTCTCGTTTAAATTTTCAGTAATTCTTGCATCAAGAAGTCACGTCGATAGTAGCAAATCCGTACAATTCTTGCTATTCCATCTCTTCTCGTTTTCTACAAGGTCTTAAAGAGATCACAATTATCTTTTCGACAGTGAAAGAAGTTTAAGAGGTAACCCGTTCACCCTTTATGTACGTTTCTCCAACTGCGTGAAAGAACGCCACGGCAAGGGTTAACTGTTTCTGAATGTTCTTCTTGATTCTTCTCAAGGTTGAAGCTTAAGAGAACCATTCGTCTCCCTATTTTATATGGGTCACTTTGTGTAACGGACGATTTTTACCGTGTTCTATTCTAACCATTCGTGCGAACTTTTTTACCGTGTCAGAACGTGTCAATGAAGAAAAAAAAAAAAACAGAATACTTTGCATCATTCACGACCTACAAAGGTCGCATGAATCGATCAAAAATAGGAATAAAATCAGGACGTGGTAAAAAAAATCGAGGTTAATTATATTCGATATTTAACATCTAAAAATGTCATACATACATCTAAAATGTCATCAAAAATGTCAAATATAAATATACGTGAAAGAGGCTACTTTTTTAGTGGTACCTGAGTGATAAAACGTGAAAAGAAAGTCGAGCATTCTTTAAGAAAAAAATCTGTTTTAGACAGTTAAAGGAAATCCTTGACACAGCAGGTAGCAAAAAAACTGCTCGACTTTTTAGACATTGCTCTAAAAAACTGCTTTATGCGAAAAAAAGTCATGCAAGAGGGCACGTTTAGTCCTACGTCGTTGGGGAATACGACGACTTTTTTATGCTTTTACAAGTCGACAGTGACCGTGAGGTAGAAAAATGGTGTACCAAAAAGTGGGATCTCGTTTCGTGTGATTCTCGGCCGGGACTCGCGCTTCGGTGTGCTGTTTTTAATAACGGTGTCGTATATTTTTAGAGGACGCTCCATTTTTTTGCCGCTCTCTATTTTGGCCACGCAACGCCAGAGATTTTACGCCTACGCTTTATGCCCTCGGGGCCTATAGTGCGCTAATTTTTAACCAAAACAGAACAGTTTTTTGGGACTCGGCCTCGTAGAATGTGTAACGTTTTTTCCCGTGTTTTTTACGGCACGCACTAAAGAAGTAAATGTGGTGCGCTGCATGGCGTCACCTAATTTATGATCGAACAAATCTCTCCTGTCTATCTCTTGCAGTATACCACAATGAAAAAGTCTTTCCCTGGATACACTTACGGTTGGCGCTTTCCTACCTAAAAAAATCTGCCTAAATTCTTAAAAAAGAGAGAAAGGACTCCGTTTTAAAGCATTGTAAAACATAAAAAAATACGATTTGTGTGCGCGTCACGATACTCGAGTGATTTATACCGTCTGGATCCTTAAATAAATCATGCCGTCCAGTCAAGGGTACGAGAGCTGGAGGAGCTGCGACCACCCCGATTTTAAATCGAGAAATAATCTCCCCCTAATGCGCATTTTAAGATGCACGGCGTGATGCATGTTGCACCGCCGGCAGCTGTCGGTAGTCACGACGTTAACCTCTCGGAGGCCAGCGAACCGCCAACCAAAGTCAAACACGTCGTATCAGCCCTAACGCTTCCATTTAAAGCGGAGATATCGTATGTACGAGCTAACGATGCATTCCAGCGGCAACGGAGATGGAGGCGTGCACAGGGAATGCATAAACGCGCGTTGCGTTCGCCGCGGCGTACAATTAAGTCGAATCCCGTCGATACCATCAAGACCCGCCGACATTATCGATTGATATTAATACGTAAGTGAATTCCCATCGATCTTCAGATCACCAAATTTCTGTGTATTTTCACAGAGACAACGGGAAAATTTTAAATATAGATACACAATGCAATTGTGCAATTGATTTGTATCAACGGCAACACAATCGCTGAAGCTTATGAACTCCGATATTAATTGTATTTTATTCTCACAGAGTATCGCATTCGATATAACGGTGTATTAATCGAACGTTAAACGCGATTGAAGGAATATATCGAGTCTCCCGGGGCGCCAATATCTCTCAGCGTTTTCGACTTCCGTTTCGCGAAAAATCTCGCACCTAATGCACGCTTTAGAATACACCACGCAACGCGCGTTAACTTCTTTCCCAACCTTTCCCATCTCTCTCTCTCTCTCTCTCTCTCTCTCTTTCTCTCATTCTCTCTCTATCTCTGTCTCTCTCTTTCTCTCTCTCTCTCCCCCCTCCCGCCCGCCCCTTTCTCTCTCGCCCTCATCACAGGTCTACCGCCATCCAAATTCAAACATCCGTCCCCGCTCGCGTTCTTCTACACACGTACGAGCACGCGCGCCCGCGCGTCCGCGCCGTTGCGAACGGTGTGCGTGAAAGGGCTCGTGGCTGCACAAAGAGTGTGGCCAGGCCGGTCCACGGTGTGTTGGTGACTTAATTCGGTGTGAATATATGCAAGCGCCCCGCCGAACCAATCTCTACCCCTACCATCGGCCGCCACGCTCGAAGCATACACGTAGAGCACCGGCCGACCGGTCGGCTAATTTCAATACCTCCCCTTCCACCCCCGCCGCCACCCCGCCACATCCACCAAGTACGTACGTGGGGTACGTACGTGTACGTGGCCGGTGAGTTTCGAGCCGCCTCACCGGCGTATGTATGCGCACGCGAGTCTATGCGACTGTGTGTGAGTGCTCTCGCGAGCGAGTGTATACGGGGTGTGCGACAGAGAGACGGGTCCTGCGTGCGCGTGTCGGGGTGGATTGTTTCGCTCTTGACGTGCGTGTGCGCGTACAACGATGCGGATGTATTTGACGCCGGAGGGATATGGGAGGCGACGGGGGGCGGCGATGGGACGCCGGACGGAAAAAAGGGACGCGTTTCTACACAACAGGAAGCACGCTGTAGCACATACGCGCGAGAGCGGGATTTCAAGAGAAGGGACGATACGCTCGTGCGCGAACGCGAGCGTGGACGCGCGAGTGAACGAGCGAGCAAGCGAGCGAACGCGAACGGAAAGAGCGCGCGATATTCTCCAATTAATACGTCTCGCCTTAACGCTCAGTTTCATTTCTCGGCGTTGCGTCGAGGAGATTTTCTCTCGCTCCGGTGTCTCGCCGGTCTCGCACGGCGTGACGCGTAATTTAATTACCCAACCGCCCTTTGGAAGAACCTGCTCGGATTTTTGAGCAGTCGCTCGCACCGCGCAAAAGCGTTCTCGATTGATCCTCGTCGGATATACTCGCCGAATATCGAGATTAACGACGGACTCTCTGTTTCGGGAAGATTGCGCACACCTAACGCGAAAGTGTAAAAGCGGACTAGAAGTAAAAAAGACGAAAAAGTAGGCGCGATCGAATCGGGCCGTGCATTTTCTTTTTTCTTCTCTCTCAAAGAAACGATCTGCAACGCGACACGTGGAAATTCATAGCGCTCCCATTCGACGAGTAATTTCAAATGCGACGATGAGTGCACGATGACTCGGAAATGGATCGCACGGAAACGAGGAATTGAAGCGTGTTCCAGCGAACCCATACTCTGAGAACGTCGTTGTCGTTGTCGTCGTCGTCGCCGTTGCCGTCGTCGTCATCGTCTCCGTCTTAATTTCGCCGATACAATGGCAAATCAATAACAATGGCGAGTTTGTGACTCAATTTTTGAAAAAAAAAGAATGACATGACGCAAGATGTAGGTCGAAAAATCGCAAAGGTACCGCCCGGAGGCTATATTATTTGGAAAGACCGCAAAATCCTCCCTCTCTCCCTTTCCTCCCTAGTCGCCTAAGTCTTCGAAAAAGGGATTAGAAGAAACCGGTCGACGATCGGCAGCCCCTTTCCGCAGGAACTGCCCGAGCAATCACGCGCAATCACAGCTCGCATTATAAAACTGTCCCCGAGGGAGAGTTCTCGTGCCCGACACCGCGTGACCTGCGAAGCGGAGGAATGAAGAGGCAGGAGGGAAAGAGAGAGTCAGCGGAAACACGCGGGATATGGTTGGCGGAAAGGTTGGATCGCGGGGAGTCCTCCGTTGGAGATTTCGCCATCTCGAAGGGGTCCCGGAATGTGAGTACGTCGTATGCGCGAGCGCGACCTAACTACGTAGCCCGACTCGTACGACTCGATGGCGGGGCACGTTGTCCGAGACAATAGCCGGCCCCGTGTGTCCGGGGAAGCTGTGCGCGGCGACCGGGTGGATTGGGGAACGTAAACTGGACGGTACGTATCTTTACGGGCCATAAAGGCTGGCCCTCGTTACGGAGCGACTCGTACCGCACCCGTGGCCACCAAGGCGCCGCACCGCGAACCCTCCGTGTCGCCTTTAACCCTCTCCGCTCTATCTTTCTCGTTCGTTCCGCCGAGCCCTATCTCCGGCGCCGATCGCCCTCTGACCCTCTCCTGTTTAGCCCTTGATTTACCCGCGGTTCCGACTACTGTACGCGCGAAAAATATCTTCCTCTCTCTCGCTCTTTCTTCTTCTCCCTGTAAAACGGGCCTCGAGTTAACGAGATAACGAAGGCGAGAAAATTTTTTCCCATTCGTTAAATAATCCGACCTGATTAGTCGCGAATTTCAGGGACAGGATCTCAGATATCGAGATCGCGAGATTGCTGAGAAATGGCATGGAGACCCTAAAAAAGGATGACGTAGAAAGATCCTCGTAATACCTTGAAATCTTTTAATACTGTCATTTCAGCAATGACACGCTTTGCGATGATCAGCGCTGAAGCGTTAACGGTGCGTCGTACGTTGCTGAATTGATTCGTCGTGCGAGAGGAGCTTAACATTGTATCGCGAGAAGGGGCCTTGCGGCCACGACGTAATGAAGATGTCTCGTCACGTCATGGGTGTCCCGCGTGCGGCATGGGCCCTATTCACCCGCGGCGGACCGCGGAGGCGGCGGGGAAGAGATATAAACGATGTCACGGCTGGCTTTGTATCGCTGGCGAAACCGAAACTCCCCGGTGGAATCGGCGATGCTCTCGAAAAGCGACCCGAGCTTTTCGCTCGCCCGACTATAAATGGCTACAGCATAACATAATTGGGCCCCGAATCTATTGAGAGGTTCTCGCGCGGCACCCTCCCTCCATAACGTGTCTCAAGTACTCGCGTGATCAATGGATCGACGTATAAAGACGTATGTTGCACATGTGAGTCCCCTTCTTTCCGATTCAGATGCAGTTAACTTTGATTATTGTTAAAAATTGTATCATAAAAAAGTGGCACGTGTGAAAAACGAGCATCGCGTTATCAACGAGAACGGCCGCAGATCGCGTTCAACACTAGAAACAATTCTTGCAACTCGTTGTTTGGCTACTCGCGGCGATTAACAATCGGAGAGCATCGACAGAAGTCAGGTTCGCGGAGAAAAGAACTGGCTTTGGACGAGCTCGTGTAACGAGCGCGCGTAACTCCGAAAGTGAGTGAAGAGGAGGGCAACCCCGTGGAGTGCCAAAATATTGAGGGGCCTTATAGCTCCTTCACGATGCTCGCCGAGAGGAGAAACGCCGAAGAGGAGGGCGATAAATAGGAGGCTAACCTCATTTTTCATGTGGCCCATAAAAATCGTCGTCCATGTATGGTCGGCCTGAATAGGACCCCCGAGAAACCTTTCAGTGAGCCTCGGCGAGAAGATGCCGGGGGCTCTGCTCATTGGCGGGCGCGGAAGCGTGACATTATATTTATGTTGTCACCCCGCGTGTCAACGGTACTGCTACCGGCACTCGTGAGAGCGGGACGGGGAAGAAAGAGTCGCGATACCGTCGGAGGGCCCGTACGATCTTGTCTGCAAACATCGCCGTTGACGCATCTCGATCGCTACTCATGCCGCGCGACGCCAACAATGCGGGATCCTTTCGTTACCTGTCCACCAAATCTAGTCATCGTAAAACCATCGAATCGAATCGCGAAGAAAGCGACGGGGCGGTTTTCCTTACGGCCCACTTTCTGCGTCGGCCGTAAAACTGGCGCGGCGCTAGGAAATTCAGGTCGGACATGAATAAATTGGTCTGAGCGCGAGAAGCCAAAGTGCGACAGCGCAACGTGGTGTAAAGTCGCCGATGTGATCTTGAAATAATGAGCGTAATTATCAAGGAAGCAATGGAGGGACTTTCTCAGAATGTGATGAGCTGAATGAGGGCGAGCGCGAGTTAAGGGGTCATTTATTTAAACCGAAAAATGCTTAAAATTACACCAAAATTTAACATAATATTTATCGTGGTGAAACATTCGTAGTTAATATTTCACGCGATTTATCTACACTGTTTATGAGAAATTTAATATCGCTGAATATCGCATTTTGCACATATAGCCTGATGATAGAAGCAATATTAATGATAATTACTCCAATATAACTTTGTAAAAAGGTGGTACCATTCAAATAAAGAACGTTATAAATATTACACGTTAAAAAACGTGACGAAAAAAAAAAAAGAATAGCGAAATTAGTTTCAAATTAACATCTATTATTTAGATGGCGAAATAAATATAGGAAAACGTAATTTTGTTCGACAAATAGCGAATTTATGAATAGTTCTCTTCCGCCAATTAAAAATACGCCCCTCGGGCGCCCTGAAAGTACATGCCTGGCGAATAAACTCCTTAATACGACCTACAATTATACCGGAGCACGATAATTAGAGCGCCAAGATAAATGGTAGGCTCTCCGAGCAGACGACAAGCTGAAGTCTCGAGCGATAAAACGGAGTGCGTATATGTGTGTGATCGCAGGGGGGCCCTTCCGGCTCGCGTTGCACGCGCGTGCCTCTCTGTTGTCGCAACTGTCGCGCCCGGAACAGTTGGTCAAAGACATTCCCGAGAATGTCTGCGAATCGTCAACGAAAGATCTTACGCCGACAACATCCGGTCTGGTCTCTCGTACGATACAACGCCGGCCACTTAAGGTAACCTAAAAAATCTGTCAACGATTCCGTGCCTTCTTTTAACGCACTCATTTGTGGAAGGAAATTTGTGAACGCGCGATACACCACGAATTTCCAGACGCTTAAGAAGCGTCGTCTACAATGCGGTCGCAGTTACGTCTTAAAAGTCTTTCTCAATATACAACTCTGGACGCTTAAGGCCTTCACACACACTTTCCGTAACAGTAACCGTAAGACGTAACGTAAGAATTGACCAATTACGATGGAGTATTCGCAAAAATGGCGATCTTATATTTCGACGATTCTCAACGTGATTGGTCAATTCTTACGTTACGTCTTACGGTTACTGTTACGGAAAGTGTGTGTGAAGGCCTTTACTAGGACCTCTATCCTCTAACGTCATTTCCCAATAAAAGATGTATATTATATTAATTCGCCCGTTGCGATTATTTGATGGGCAAAGATGTTCTTTGGAAAGAATCATAAGATATTTTTCAAAAAAATTACAAATCAAATAAGTTCGAACACATCCTTGCTGCAGACCGAAATTTTGTCTTCAAGTCGTGACACTAGTCTGTGAATCGGTCATGTGTATCTCGCTTAGTGTCACGTGTTAATTCAAATATCGTCTACTTCCCTGAATGTAATTGAACAAAATTTTTCTATTCATTTGTAATTCTTAATTGTCAATTTTTATTTTCATGATTACTCTTCCCGTCAAAAATTGCAAAGAATCAAATTCAACTTTTTTACATCTATCCACGCTCCAAAGGAAATGCGATAGTTGAGTTCTGTGTACTTAACTAGTTGACATCCAGACACACGCGAGACACACGATACGCGTATAGGATAAAATCTGACGCGGTCGCTCTCGAACCGGGACTACGGTGGCATTATCCAATAACCAAAATGTACGAAAGCCCGTGACGAATTACTCGAAGCCGGTCGAAAAGCCCGTAGAACAATCAATATCCGTCGTTCGTAACTGGCATAAGTCGTACGTGCTCGCGGATGTTATAGGCAGGCAACGCGTGCCAGTTTCCATCGGGAGTGACGGTAACAGCTGTTGCACGTCCATTTCGAAGCTTTCTCCGTGGAAACTCTACGGAGAAAGAGAGGAAGCGCAGGGGGTGAGGGAGAGAGAGAGAGAGAGAGAGAGAGAGAGAAGGATATTGGCGGCGGTGATCGTCGCGTAAACACTACCTAAAAGCAGTAGATCACCCGGTTCCTCCTCGTACGTTTCAGAACACGCGCGACCGCGCTGCGCCACGCACGGATAACTATACGCTACCTTGAAATACCGCGTCCGATCGATTTATGGCTGTCAGACAGGAAAGGAGTAAACGAGCCGGGACTGAAGCGCCGATGCTGAGGAACATATCGATCGCGAGTAGACCTCGGTCGCGTGTCTTGAGAGAACCAAAATTCGAGCCGGAATTCGCTGCGAGAATTCAGCGCGGTTGCAGGAAATTGTTCTCGCGCGACAGAAACCAAGGTAAAAATACTAATTCACCGACATGCAAAATAAATGTACCAATACCTAGACACTTACCTAACTCTGAACATCCTTATTTCGGCCTTTGCATGAGAATATTTAAACTTTTAATATAGAGCAGTTTGTATATTGAATATATACATAAATTCTATATTAAAAAAATACTCCTATTGTTTAAATACTCCTATTTAAAGACTAAAACAACAAGGATGTCTAGAATTGTGTGTATATGTGTCTTTTTATCCCGCAGTGCGTGAGAAAAAAACGAGATCATTCTTCCTTCGCGGTTATGCCGATAATTGGTTTAAACCGTCGACAAAAGCGACTCGACCAATTTACGATATGATAGTTCGTTATATTCTTTCTTTGACTTTTTAGCGAGTTTTTCTATCGAAAAGCACGTGTTCGTTGTAGAGAGTCTCAACGTGGGCCTAACCGACTCGTTGCCTGCTGTGGTTCACTCGAATTTTTCCTAACTTCCTTCGGTCAGTCGGCGGCGAGCCACAAGGATTTTACAATCCTAATAAAAGACCCGGAGAAGAAAAAAAACCTGGCCTCAGTCGTTCGTACACAGAGAGCGCTAGCGAACGGTTGCTTGCCCCGTTTTAACCCGAAAATCCCATAAAAATTAAAAGACCCGCCGACGACGCCAAGCCATTGTCCTTTCCGGCTCCCTCGTTTCCCTTCATTCCTGTAGTGTTTTTTACGTTTTTTACAAACGTCGCAAAAAAGCACAAGCCTTAGCGCTAAAAATGTATATTTGACGAATAGTTTAGAGAAAAGGAAAAGTGTTCGAGCAGAAAACATCGAGAAAATATTACCGAAGAAAGGCGAAAAAGGTAAGGCACAATGACGCAAAGAAAAAAGAAAACAAACGTCCAATTTTTTCCCTGGAAAATGGTAAAAACGAAGCAATCGTCAGTCAGCTCTGTAACTCTGTAAATCGTACGCCCGCTCGTATATCACACGGTTAAAAAATAATATCCACGCTACCCTCGCATTTTTTGCGTGCCACCGCCTCCTCCGCACCGCCGCCGCCGCCGGCATCGACGCTTCGCGCCGTCGCGTCGATTTCCCTTTTCTTTCGGCAAGCACGGGCCGCGCCGTGGCGCGACACTTGAAATTCTAATTCGTGCAAATTTACTGTCTAACGGAACAGAGATATTTCATCGCGCGTTCTAATGAAACTACCTCGACGTGTGCCGCCTCCGCGCGTCCGTGCAATCGCGTTTTTGCGGCGCGTCGCGACGCTTCAAAGACGGACTCCGCGAGAAATACGACACGCGCTTCTCTCGCGACTCTCGTAAATTAATCTCCGCTGTGACTTTCGCAATTTCAGGAAGCGAACAACGGACGAACGAGCCGCGGTGGGTTGCGACGAATCGCGGAAGGGAAAACGCGAAGTGAGGCCAGCGAGCTGCAGTTTCGCGAATCACCGGCACCTGCATACCGCTTCCACGTTCGGAAAATCGAGCACTCACGTGCGGCAATCGATAAAATCCGGCCGTTGTCGCGAAAGTGGGAGATGGTATCGGCCGTAATGCAACTCTTACACGACGTACGTTTCTTCCTCTCTATCGCGGACTCCGACTAATTCGTACGCTTGCATCGTGAACGCGCGCACAAAACATCAGCAGGGAAAGAGAAACCCCCGGGTTTCCCGTTGAACGTGCCGCGTTCCTGTAGCCACTATTTTTCCGCAAAGAGCGAAACACGACAATAATCCCGATCGACCTCGACGAGCATGGCGAACGCGAGTTGTCTCAACCCTTTCCATAACAGTTTCGCACTCGTCCCGATACTTTACGCGCTCGTGCGCGATCTATTTGTGCGGTAAAAAAATCCACGCATCTGCGTAATTACATGTAATTCCGAGGCCGGACCGACGCGAAATTCGGCAGTTCCGCACCGGTTGCGCGCGAGAGCGTCGAAAGGGAAAAAGATCGGCCATCCATGCGCGTACGCGATAAAATCGGAGAGCCGTGCTGAAAGCGCGCCAGATCGTATCGGCCAGTAATGTGATCCCCCAGCAACATAATGGCGCAAAACCCGGTCCATTGTTGTCGACCGGGGTGCATTCGGTGCACAGGATGTGCTCCCGATTTTCTCGGGTGTCGTATAATGTGGCTTACGCCTAGCGGGGAGAACAGGAGGGAGTTGGATAATGCAGCGAGATCCGGCAATTTAGGATACCGAAAAAGAGAGGGAGAGGAAGATAGAGGAAGAGAGAGAAAGAGAGAGAGAGAGAGGCGAGGACAGAGGAAAAAGTTGTAGCGACCGCGCGAGGTAGATGTTCCATACGGGATACGCTTTTTTTCTCGCCAAATGTAATCCGCGAACACATTCTCGTGCGGAATTACAAGCAGCAGTTTCCCGCGAATAATTTTATAATGCAAATAATACGATATTGGAACAAGAAAGTTATTTAATCCTGGTTAGACGTCTAATGACGTCTGCTCTCGATAAGTAAAAATTTATCAATTTCTGTACTTTCTCTTGTACTCAGAAATATCTCCTCAGAAATTATGTAATATAAAATGTCTACTTTAAATTCCCTTGATATCGCCAACTTCGAGAAAACAATAAAATAATCTTAAAATATATATATTTATAAAATATATACTTAAAATAAATTTTAAAATATATATTTAAATAATAAACATTAAAAAATAAATAATAAAATAAGAAAATAATCTTTTAGTTGTCTGATCGATAACATTTGTTTGTTCTTCTCTTCAGTACATTAAGATTCATCCATAACACATAGAGTACATAAGCTTGGTGTAAGTTAGACTAAGAAATAAAAATAATTTACATCACTCCCTCTCTCTCATGCCTCTCTTCCCATACTCTATTCCCTTATATCGGAAATATTTTTCATAAGAGAAATATTTTCAGTGTAAGGAGGCGTAAGTGAAATAAGTTATTTTTTTGTTACTTCAATTTATGCCAAGCTTATTCTATTGTAGACGAACCTTTATATTAAATGCATGACTTGATACGTCACGTTTGACAGACTCTACAATCGAATATTTCTCATTACGTATTCAAGAGAGAATTATTGCGGTTCTTCTAAAGAATAATTAGGACATCTATAATTTGTGACGATAGAAAGTAACTGATAATACTCTAAAATTAAAATGTGATAAACGTCACAAGTATGCTTGTCGAAATATAACCTATATAACCGCACTCCTGTCACGAAAGTATGTTGCACCGTACAGTGGCGCCATCGGTAATGCATGGTGGAAGCGCAAGGTACTTCACGGCGGATACAGTCGCTGCTCTATGGTAAAACACCTAGGGTTCTATTTACCAACCGTTTTTTTACCTACCACGAATATAGAAGTTTACGAACTTCACTCTCGACGATCAATTGAAAAGAAATAAAAGAACCTTGCATCGCATTCAATCTTCTGTCTATCTACCGCCGATTACAATTTTACAACCTATCTTCGAATCAATGCTTTCCACAATACACAAGTTAAATATTCCCAAATCAAACACATCAAATATACTTGCTTATATCGATGGTAGAATCTGAATACATTTTTTGAGGTTAACATATGATGATATAACCACTGAAATATATATTAATTAGAACATGCGCTGCCAAAATATCCACGATAAGCAAATCGAATGAAAGAGTGAGAAAGAAAGAGAGAGTCTTGGCTTTTCCCTCATCCTTATCTAGACCACATAGTGGTCGAGGAAAGAGGAAGATAAGCTGCAATAAAGATCGAGTTTTTTAATTCATCGATGGATCCATCGATGAATTAAAAAACTCGTCCAGGATCAACAAAGGATAGACGAAGACAGCACTGTTTGCGACACCCGGGAATGCTCGCTCACTCACTCTCGCACACACATTGGTCACGTTCAGCGAAGAAAACTGCTCTGCTACCGCTCCGTAGTGAATGTTCACATGATTAGAGTATTCTTTTAAACCTTTGACAGGTCCGAACAGACCTGTCAAAGGATTGTACCAATCAGAGACGTTCGCTACGGAACGGTAGCGAAGCAATTTTCTCCGCTGAACTTGACACTCTATCTCATCACGCATAGGCTTCCTATTTACACATATTTCAGTGATTATAACCTATATTACTATATGTGGCTATAATCTATAAGGCTATAACGTATGTTAACCTCGGAGACGCTTAGATGAAGCGATTGAACAGTTGAAGACAAATATAATAAATATTTTGACTCACCAGTCGCTGCGTGCAGCGTAGTCTCTTCATGTGTTGTCCGAGTCGAGTGATGTTGTCCTCTCATGTTGTCATTACTCAGAACGAGCGACGTTGTCCACCATGTCATCTCGAGTCATCCACGTTATCAACAGTGTCCCGCACTGTCTTTAGTAATTCACCGGAAAAAGCGTAAAAATCCACCGCGAAACCACTCCCGAGACGACTCTCGTACTTCAACTTCAATATTTGACTCCAGGCTTCTGTAAGAGTTATGCCCCAACGCCATTATTCCAATTTATGATATATTTCGAGTAGTCTTGGAAAATTCCAAGGCACATTCCAAATAATCACAAGGTTCGAACACGTCTTGTCGTAACGACGGTTAGACCGAAACTACGACTCTTGTACGCACGACGAGATGCGACTGACTTTGGGTGAAATTACATGCGGAGTAAAAAGCTGCGTAATAGCGGTCAATCAACAAAGCAGCGCTGATTGGTTGCTGAACGAATTCTATGAAAAAAACGAGGAAACGATATTCAAATGTACTCGTTGCGTTGGAGTGAGCGAGATACAAGAGTGAGATAAAAAGAGAGGGAAAGTGGTGTTGCCTAACGCCATTTAAGGATGTTTTTCGAGAACACGCCTACCAATGTACCGTGTCCTTCTATTTTTATCGCTTCTTAGGTAAACAACAAGGATAGAATCACACATAGTAGCACTGAATAACGCTAATAGCTCTCTTTCTCTCTCTCTCTCTTTCTTTATGGTTTCAGGCCTGTTTTCTCTTTTACTATGACCTTTACCTTTTTACCATTTTACCTTTTTTTTTTAGAGTTATTTTCTCTTTTATTACAACTTCTGAAAGATTGTACCTTTTGGTTTTAAAGATAATAGTAAGCTCCCCAAGCGCACGCTTAAGGTGAAAATACATGGTGCGTGATACGTCATGCGGGATGAGCGCCCGTCATAAAAATAGCCAATCATGTGTTTTAATGTAGATCTTCAATAACGGCATCAAAGCTTTCTTTATCATTATTAACTTATTATTTATGTTAGTTATTTTAATCAAACAATTTCATCAAATACTTAAATTTTGTCGGTTAACGACATACCGATGACAATCACATTAATTGACAATCAAAACACTGACACACAAGGTCAAGATGCATCGTGCGTCACGCAGGATTTTGGTGTGCCCTGTTCACATGGTACGGAATGTAAAAAATGTGATAGAATTGAAACAAAATGTTTACAAGTTGAAAATTTTATTGACAAAGTTCTTAACAGTGTCGAGATAATGATTAATTTAATATTTATTAGAAGTATTATATATTTCATAAATAAATGAAATATTGTAATAAAAAAATTATTTCTTAATTTATTACTACTTTTGTGTATGCGTGCATAGTCCTTTTTCCCGTACCATGTGAACAAGACACACTCAATTCGAGATGCATTGTGCAGAACAGCTCTAATTGGCTGTTTCTATGACGGACGCTTATTCCGCATGACACATCATGCACAATGTGATTTCATCCTTAGAGTCTTTACACACAAACTGTCGTAGCGATAAAATGGCATAGTAAAAATTGACCAATTACGATCAAATATTTATAATGATGGTGACCTTGCGGATTCGACAATTCTCAACGTAATTGGTCAATTCTTCCAGTATGTCTTACGTTGCGGCTACAACAATTTGTGTATTTGAAGGTCCTTACAATCTCGCTCTCGACATATGTACTGTAATTTCGAAACTGTGATAAAGAAATGATGCGAGACGACATTTGCACATGTGTAATAGGCCGTATCGACTTAACCGAAATCGCCTCGACGAGCGAGTAATTGTTGCACGTACTGCGTTACAAATGCTCCCACAATGCTTTCCGTTTCCTAAAATCGACCGAATATTCCTGATACATCGGAGACAAGGTACGGTATATACGATGATTGTTTCGATACCGGCTTACTAGAGGCATGTTTTATTTAACGCTCACAACGACGCGAGCGTCATTCTATCTTTGTTACTCATTGGTTAAACAAAGATAGAATGACGCTCGCGTCGTCGCGAGCGTTAGGTGAAACGCGTCCTAGAAAGAATGAAAAAAAAGAAGTGTCATGTCGGGCATCTTGAGATACATGTCTGAGATAGCGATATTCGTCACGGGATCACGATCGATCGCGTTGTCGTACACGGCAAATAATACGCCACGAGGTTCGCGCGATGCTTTATTCGGCACTCCCGAGTAAATCGAATACTTATTCGTGCGTGAGACTTACCTACGACGAGACAAAAGACCGCGAATAGCAAGAGTCGTCTTTACTCGGCCGCAGAACGCCACGAAGTGGGAGAGTTACGTGCGCGTAGCGATCTCGCGCGTAGTAATCTCGCGCGTAGGTTCGTAGTAAACATTAGCCGCGTTCACGATGGCGTTGTTATTAGAGTGACATCGAGCCAGTTTTACCAGTGTACGTCAACTAGTGATCGTCTACACAATAATATAATATTCCTTGTCGTTATTTCACAGTCAGACGAATCGACTTAATGTTAATTAATACCAATTGTAGAAATAAAGATGCCGCAATGGTCACTCCAACACCCTTCGATGTATTTGCAGAGGACAGGTTTAAAAAATGGCCATATCGTTTATATTTCCGGATAAAACACACAGAGCAAAGCGGATCCACGGAGCGGATTACGAGCAACGGTACGGTGCAAAACGATATAATTAATGTAACCGCGATAAAGTCAATTCAATGTGCTCCAATACACTTTAAACGAGCGAGCAATGCATCATTTAATTTATTCCTGTTATTTATTTGCTGGAGGCAAAACATATATCGGGATGTCGAGGAATTAGGACACTGAAAAACATCGTGACATACGTAAGTTATCGTTATAATTACAGCATCACACACACACACATTACCAAATTCAAAGTTCACATGACAGTCAAAGAAAGGTTTCAAGATATATGTAAACAGATTCCGCTAACATATAAATAGAGTAAGCATAATAAAGTCTAATATAAAAAGTCTTACATCCTATACAGCACAAATATCCAGAATGCATCTCAGAGATGTCTCAGAGATATCTAATATCTCTGAGACATCTCTAGAATATATTTTGAACATTTGTGCTATATGAGATGGATGTCTAGTGTAAAATTGAATTTATGTTATTAATTGTGGCGGGATAATAAGAATATTTTAAGGATTTTTTAAGATTTTTCTAACTTTCATTTATCTTTCCTATGTGTAAAAGTTCTTGATAGAACAGATCATTCTAATCACAATTCATAAGTTGCAATACTTTTGTAAAATAATTCCTGTTTAAACGCCTCTATTTAATATTTGAGTCAATTTATGCTCTGCAATCCCAAGCCAAATGACTGACCAAGCTTGTACTTTAAAGCTCGCACAACCAAATAGGATGAAATCCTGGACACAAGAGAGAGATAGAGGGAGATCTCACGTCTGTGTATTACCATCCTTTTGATGTCCTTCTCAAAGCCAGACCTTGTTGAGCTTACATTCCTCGCTGCTGTAAGCACAGGGAGGTAGAAGCTGTAAATTTTGACAACTGAACAGGCAACTGCTGCAGAGTCCTCATTAGGAAGGAATGTCTCTTCGCTTTTGTAAAGTATGTTATCATATCTTATTCTGAATATTTCTATGAAAAATATGCAATTGTTGTTTGTACATGCAGAAAATATTTTGGGAAAGTTAACATTCTGAGTATTTAGATATATTCCAATTCAGATTTTTACTTTTTTGAATAAAATTGCTCTCATACAAATATTAAAAGGATACAGGAGTACTTGAAAAGAATTCTCTCACTCTTTCTCTCTCTCTCTTTTTCTCTCAGCATATTGATTATTAGCAAGTAAAGCCAAGAGATTATAATCCAAAGATATTTATAGACAAAACTACATATTATTACAATTAGTTACTGCATCATAGATCTATAAGTAATATCTGATTTGTCATTTCCTATCTCTTTTCATGGTTTTTTAAAAAATATTCTGAATTAATTATGACATATTTAAACGTTAAATTCTTATGTCACTCAAATTATAAATTACTCCACACGAATGAGTTACTTTTCCTCGCCATGCGTGAAATCTTATGTCTCATGAAGATGCAGTTGAAAAAGTAGACAACAGAATAGATCATGTTATTAAGTAATGCTTTCTAAAATGCCACGGAAATTCGTACGCCATCCCTGTATTGCTGGAATCTGGAGTATACTGGACAATATAGGGAGACAGTCGCACGAGGGCTTTATTAAGCTTATTAACGGAACATACAAGGGTGGACATATCTACGTCGGTGGTCGGGGAAAGTATAGCCGCTGAGAGGGACAGAAGGATGGAAGATAATGGTGGCGGGAGCTGTGTTTCAACTCGTTTAATCGTGGTATTCGAGCCCTCTATTTGTCGAATCTAATATTATCATGTCCCTTTCCATTTTTACCGCTTCCACCAGTTAGTTATCCTTCAAACGACGCGGTAGAATTAAGTGACAGAGGAGCTCTTCACGAACAATTTTAATTAAGCATTAATATTTCCTGGTAAAACGTTATACTTTTACACGAATTTTACGAGATACGTAGCCATCAGCCCCAACGTTATCCAATAATTGATAAGATCAATCCCGAAGAGCATCGACAATTTGAAATTAATTTATAAATTACTTCCAAGATATATGTATATGTATAAATTAGACGCACATGTATCTTTGGCTTTGAGCTGAAGCATAAAATTCGCAGCCGGTTGTTCTCCAACCCTCGCCCCGACTCTTCGACAAATTTTCTCTTTCTTGACCCTGCCGCCCCCGTTTTATCGCGTGTCCTACCCAAAAGGATTATTAACTGCACGCTTCGTAGTTGGATTAACGGACGACGAATTATATCGACGGAAACGGAAACGGAAAGGATCGCTCCGTATGGTCACGAACAAGCCGCACTTTTGCTTATTTTCTCCAATCTTCTTCCTTTTTCTAATAAAAATACTTGCCGGTACCATATGACGTATTCATCATTAGATTGCAGCGAATCTAAGTTGTTTGGCTGCAAAATTGTCTCATTCTGTCTTATTATCTGCCTTCGAATCTCCATTAAATCGCAATGGCTTTCTGTAGCCATATCAGCCATAGCAGCCTGATATCCTCATTTAGACTGATTTCTGAAAAGGTACACGCGTAAAGTAAAATTGGCTCATGCAAATATACATGCGTGTAAGAATCGAGATAGTGAGGACTCGAGTACGTAAGGGCCACGGATTTGCTCGTAAGCTGACGGAGCAGGAGCGATCCTCGTCTAATCGCGTCCCTAGTCCTGATTTAGGACGGGATTTTAATTACGAAGGGTCAGTAAGTGCGGCTGTCCACTTGGCGCAAGTATTCCTCCCTTATTTATAGTTCATTAGCTCGGCTTTTGCGTAGACGGCAAATTAACTTACACTCGGCGAGTTCTGCCTTTGTCCGCCGGGAAAACAAAGATTTTGCTTTTCATTTTCGATTTTTATATCACAAAATATAAGTCATTTTATATTATCACAGCAACACGGTGCATTATCTGTGTAGCTTTTCTATATTTGTAATTACTTAGATTATATTAATTTACTCATATAAGACAAGAGAAAGAGAGAAGATGGAGAGTTTTTATATACCGCATAGATTATATTATATAAAGTAAATTATTTAACGAGAGACGTACAGAAGTTTTACAATAAAATTATCTATACCAAAAATAACTTATTCAATAATCAGATGACTTCAAATATATGTATTTTCTTAACAGGTCAAAGTGAAGTGAAATCGTATTATTAAACGAGATATGCGTGTGTGCCGCGGAGAATAATTCTTTTTACAAGCCGACATTTTTCTGAGAAAGCAATTAACGATAAGCCGGTCTTGTGAGCTTTTCCGGTGGCGCTGGAAGTGACCCGCTACGAAGCGATACCGTCGCCCTGATAAAGAAGCGTCAAAAACGTCTTTCAACTCATTTTGCCCGCCCGCTGTTAATCTGTTATCTCGTGCTGCCTAATGCAGCCGTCGGGTATAATCTAGCTGCGGTTGAATAATGTCTTACTAACCCTGTTTTTAGAGAGACGTCGGCCAAACGTTGCCTGGACCTACTTCTACTAATTTGCATAAGAATATAAACTGCAGTTCTGAACGAAAATCTGTGCGAAGAATAATCACGTGTATAGTACTGTATTCGCGGGATGTATTTAGCGCAGAATAATCGAAATTGCAAATTAACGTGTATTACACAGTAGCGGTGCACTGATGTTCCGATATTTCATAAATTATTACAGAACGCGTGAACTTTGACTCCTTCTATATACAAAGGTGCGACACATTCTCAAGATCGCCGCCACCTCTTATTGCCGCGTCGCGACTGATCGAAAGGGTTAATGTCTTAATTCCTGGTCAGCATCACGGACGGGTCATACGTTACTACTTGTGTAACTTACAAATAATGCGGTCGCAGTGGTTGCGGTTTAGCGATTGATCGAAGCACCGATTTTTGCGGCGTTTGCGAACATTTCGCTGTATCACGATGCAGATAGGCGAGCGATCGGTGAACTCACCCTCATATGTGAAAGCTACCCAAGGAGTTAATCACCTACACGTATTCTTGCGAACACGGGAAACCGCATATGCCTTCTCGATTGCGCTTCAACAGACCACAGTGTAGTAAACAGTAGCTTCATGTGACCACGACTCGAAATTTTTGGTCTGGACACCCCAGTCAAACCAAGATCTCAATGTTGCTTATGGATATATAAAAATCTGAAAAATACGATGTCTTTTTTCTAGATATTTGGACTTAATGATAATTATTTGACAAAACTCTCTTACAATATTTTGTAGAACCTCCCATGAGAACATATAAGGCTGTCCAAATATTTGGAATCCAATTTTAAAATATCACTCACAACTCTTGGATAACAAACTACAAAATAACATGTTCTGTTAAAGTGACATAAATTGGATCAACGAGACGACCTCAAGAAGATTGTTTCAGTCGAATGCAGCAGATTCAGTTAAGTCTACTGAACCAGGGACAACCTGGTCTAATGACCAGGGACATTTCTTAATTTATGCAACAATGGCTGACGACAGAAGAATACCGTTCAACCTGGAACAGTGTTTCAGGTTTCCAACGAGATTCGAGCCTTCACGAGGAAGGAAAAGAGGGAAGGAGAAAAGGAGAAGATGGAAAGTGGTGGAAGCGCAAAGGAACAAAATCGCGGGGGTGGGGCAAGCGATGTATGATGCGGGAGAGTTTGACCCCTCCACCTGCTTCCCCAACGAGAAGCTCCGCCTCCAGAAACTCGAATGACGTCACACGGACACTTGTTACGCCTTGCCGTTGCTTGACAGGATGCTGTACTGTTGAGATTTTGCGGAGACTGTGAAAGAAACCAGGCAGCGTACTAATGCGTCTATGAACTGAGCAAATGTCACGCGCTCCAAAACATCTGTTGACCTCTGATCGTAGTCGGGTCTTTTCAAACGTCTCCAAATAGTTTTTCAACTTGTATGTATATATTTGTATACATTTAATATATACATTATATATATAATAAGTGAAAAATTAACTCAAATCGTACTGACATAAAGCCAATATAATAAGATACACAGACACATATTTGAGATAAAGTATAGCTTCCTGCGTTAATTAAAGAATAATTACCACTATAATTGTTATCAAGGAAATATGCGAATATTCAAAGTTACATTATGGTAGATGTGTATAATAGAAGATTACTAGCTCGTATCACCACCGAACGACGTATTCCACTCCCACGTCTGTTCCCACTCTAGAAGAAGGAGGGGAAGAATCGCCTGAAGGCTGGGCCATCGTGATATCGCTACCACCGGAGGCTGGACCGTCGTGAGAAATCATGCGATAACGTTGAGAATTTCGTTGGCATTTGTCCCTTATCGCCCGCAAGAAATGACCCGAAAAGCGACTGTAACTACGTCAGTCTACGCCCCGCCGTTACATATTAGGTTGATATAACAATTTTTTAAGAAATAATTTCAACAAAAAGCTCTTTATGCTCTTCGATCTCTAAATCAGTTGCTTGAATATTGATACAATCGCGACACACAAGAATCACCCAGTCACTGTAGGAAAACACGAACGTTCGCGGTGACACACGGGAAATCCCACGAATTTATTCAGACTCGTGTGTCGTACGTATGCATATCACGTCTACTCGCTTGCAGTCCGGCGAATTCATGAACACCATCTCTTTCTTGAAGTAACGGTCACCGCCGCCTCCGGTGCACGAGGGGCGAGAGAGGTTTCGGCGGAAATGCGGGAGAAAGAGTACGTCGTCAGCGAGGCGAGCTCACACACCGCTGGAGTTGGGAGATCCAGCAGAGATCACGCTTCGAAAAGTGGCGCGACGTGGGGCGGACGGCTCAACGAGGTGGTGGGAGCGCTCGAACGTAACCCGCGCGCTTCGCTCAGCCGCGAGGGACGTCAGTTGGGGGCAAAAGAGGAGGCGGGGGTCCAGAACCCGCGGGCTTAGGCCGTCCCGGGCCGCTTACGCGCGGAACACGCGGTCCGCCGAGCCGCTGCGCGCGGCATTACGTCGCGCACCGTCGACCGCGACTGACGTTCGCGTGAGAGAACCGACCGATCGCCCCACCGACCTCGCGATTATAACGCAATTCGCTAGGAGGAAATGTCAAGAGTCGTTATGTAGGAAAAGTGCGCTGTTCGATCGAGTGTAACGCCGTGACGTTCTAGCGGTTTCGAGGAATCGGTGTCATCCGACAGCGACAACCTGTAGGAGTAGACAGATGATTAGGTGTCATCGACGATAGTGATAGTCGAAGAAGATACTCGAATAGTGATGGGTACGTTGGTGTCAGTTTGGGACGATGTTGTCGGATGTTAAGTGAACTGCAAGTCCCGACGGTGACGCTTTAAATCGCTGGACCTGTCGCGCACAAAGTGCAACGGTACATCTAGAGGATCCGTAGGCAACAATCACCGCCAATCATGGGACTAAATCGATACGTGGCTCCGCGATATTGAGATTTCCACCTGTGACTATGACAGTCCCGCGTTCGATCATGAGAAGCGGTGTGATCAAGGAAGAGGAACGACTAATCGATCACGAACAACGAAGGATCTGTTGGGGTAGCTGGTAGCAAGGTACGAAGACGGAACCGACTTTGGAGTCGCCTCCGTCCGTGAAGCAAGTGAAATCACGACGTCCCGGCCGGGAGGTGCGTGCTTAGGCGACGAGGGGCGGCTACTGGCCGATGGGATGCATCTACCGGTGGGTTCCGTGGCCTGCGGGGAGAATTACGGCACCGTTGGATCTCACGAAGGCGCTGGCCCGTGCGGTCCCTCCCTGGCGCCGCTGCAGGGTGTAAACAGCAGGTACCACCAGGTAGACGACGCCGACGCCGGGGGTGGAGGTGGCGAGATGAGCGAGAGTGCCGCCGTCGGCGAACTATGGTGGACCGAAAGGCTCGTCGGCGAGGCGCAAGCCGAGCATCCTGGAGAACTTGTCAGGACGGGTTAGTATTAAATGCGATGTAAACATAACGTAATAAACACAACAATAAGATTTGTAACACTTGAGCGAACAAACACAAAAAAGTTATAGAAAAAAGAAAGCGAGAGAGAATACATACAGAGAAACAGGTTGTATACAACAGGCGGAGTGTTGTGCACACGTTGTGTACTCGTCGCTTTATTAAAACAAGATTTTATTTTCCTATGAAACGATTCTTTATAATAACATTATGCGTGACTCTTTACAGGTTCACCGTACTTTCTGTGCAGTCAATTACCGACTCACTGGCGGTCCAACAAAACCTTGCCAGTGGCGTTCAAAGTGGTTGCTCTTGGCGAGGTTGGCGACGGGACTTTGGTGACGGTCCGAGCTGGCAACGACGAGAACTGTTGCGCGGAGCTACGAAACTCGACCGCGCTGATGAAGAATCAAGTCGCCAAGTTTAACGACCTTAGGTTCGTCGGCAGAAGCGGCAGAGGTGAGTTTTAGTCTCATCATAAAAAGAAAGTCTCTAATTTTTCTGCGAACACAAGAGGAAAGTATCATTCCACGTTTAAGGAAGGGCGTATGTGCGCAAAGGAGAAAAAGAGAAAAGAGAAATGAAAGTTTAAATTGTTTCGAGTTTGTGAAAGAAGCGTATTAAACTTCCAATTATTCGCTCGGGAACAATTTGCCGTACCTTTGATCATATCGGGATTCATACGAGAAATCCCTCGCGCTGTATATCAGGACGAGCAAAAGCGCGTGCCGCGATTTCCAGCCCTCTAAAATCACGGTTATTGTAATCATCATCATCGGGCCACCCTCGTTCACCCCCGTGCATCCCCCATCCCGCGAGTTCCCGCTCCTGCCACCCCCAGAGTCATTACTCGATGTCTGCCACAAGCCCCAACCGAGCATTCGAAACAACTGGCCGTTAATCAGAAATCATCCGACGGATATGGACGGATATGGACGGAGAGGATGACTTGCCAAAATCAACCAACGTCGATCGATGCTCTTGACTTGTTTAATTTTCGACCCTAATTTCCCGACAACCCTTTGCGGCTCTTTCATGCGCACATCGATTGGTAAAAATATCAAAGCAACGTTGATTGCGCGCACACGATGAAAAGAAAAACAGAAGGCACACTTTAACGCGAAATTTTATGATCCTATGTGGCGAGAAAGAAAGAAAAAATGAAAAGCAAGATGGGAAAGTAAGATCTTGAGAGGTTTCTCTTACAAAATGTTTACAACCAAACATTTGACTTGTTTGCGCTGTCGAAATATCGATTTTCCGGCCGGCAATAATTATTCACGGATCAGCAGGCGGCTTTGTCAAAGCCTACAAATGCATTTTGCACCCTATGATCCGGAGGGTGCGTTTATGAATTAACGGGCCGTACTGCTCGTATACGGGATGCTCGTCCTGTATCGCGTCATCTATGTTTCATTTGATTTGATCATGAAGTGCATGAAGTGGGTTCACGATTTTCATGCGCCTAACACAGGTGCATCGGCCCTCGGAGTCAATTAGCGAAAGAGACACTTCCCTCGCCAAAATCCTTCAATCCCTTTGTCCATTTTTCGGCTCGTTGTTATATGTGTGTTTTTTTTTCGTCGTTTCAATCTCTCCCCCAATAATCCATAATACTCAATTTCGGCGATTGACCAAACCGCCCTCGGTGTGTTGATATCGGCCACCACCGGGCGAACCGGGCCTCTCCTATCATCGAGGTTTTGTTTCCGCGACTTATTAATTTGATTGAATTGCATCGCATCGCATCGGCCGGCAAACTGATTCAAGAAATTGCAGCGAGGATTTTAAAACAGCGAAGCCACGAAAAATCGCGGCCGCTGCCTCCTCGATTAAAAAGGGGATCGGCGACGCGACGACCAACACGATGAGATTATTTTTCGGCGAGCGACTTCGGCAGCCGCCGGGGGCTGCTGCCGCCGCCGCCGCCGCCGCCGCCACTCCCGATTTTTCTCACCGCACAATTTTCTCGGAGCCGTGTGTGTATCCGATTGAAATTACTTTTACACGTGTCTTCCGTTATCGCGCAAGGATCACGAGGCGCCGATCACGCTTTATTATCTCTAATCAGCCGGCTATTAAAGCTAGTTTGCGCTAAAAAGGAAACAACACGAGATGACCGCAAGTCGATGATGACGGCCGGGCGTTTTTCTCTTCATTAAAGCGCATTACAGCTAAATCTATCGGACATCCATCGCCCTTTCGAAATAGCGCGAGCTCCCCGCGGTCTCTCCCCCGCGCGCCCGGAAGGTCCAGCGCGGTCCCCACCGGCAATTATCGCCTCCAGTAAACGCCGGAACGGCTCGTCCCAAAAGCTCCCACTGTGGGCGGAAAGAAACGAGACCTGGTAGCGCCGAATCAAAGAGGGCTGCTGGAGGCCGGAACGACGACGGCCGTTCGTTCCATCATCGTCGGGCCGAGAGAACGGCCCGTGCCTATAATTAGTAATATACCGCAGTCTATATCGACACGGCTGAAATTACCACCGATAGTAATTATTTGACAATTGCAGAGACATCCTGTTGGGAGACTCGGGGACCTCCGCTCCGTCCCTACCGCCGACGCGTCCGTTCCCTCGCCCACTCACCCCCTTATCCTTTCTACCCCGGTGTGCTCTCTGCTCGCCTAGCCCTACGCGACCTCGTCCCCTCCGCTCGTCGCCATGAGTATTAACGGACGGTTTTGAGTGGTTTCGGGCGGTTGTGTGTGGGCGGTTTGGGCTGGCGCGCTCATCTCATCCTCGGTGTGTGCCAACGCACCGACACACACGTACACACACGCATGCACGCGGGGAGAAACACACGGAGGACCGTGAGCAGTCGAGCCGTGATGCTGCACGTTATATAGGTGCCACATACGCGTGGCCCGGTTTTGTCTGTCCGTCTGTCTGCCCGTTCGTTCGTTCGTCTGTCCGTCCATCCGTTCGTCCGTCCGTTCGTCCGTCCGTCCATCCATCTGTACGTCCGTCCGTCCGTCCGTCCGTCCGTCCGACCGACCGTCCGTCGTTCGCGAATGCACAGGCCGGGTCCTGTCTCTGCAGATGACCGTTCCCATCATCGAGTATTAACCGCAGGTCCGGGTGCCGGGGAGGGGAGTCGGCTGTGCGGCATTATTAGCCCCAAATGCGATGGACTCGGCCAGGGGGGAAGGGGTCCAGCGCAGCGCGCGACCCTTCCTCCGATTCGGTCACCACCAACCCCCCGACTTTGGTGTCCCTCCGAATTTTCCGCGATTTTTCGACCGAATGTCGGTCTCACGCTCGTTAGACGCCGATTTGACCCCTTAGATGGCTTGTAGACACTGGTGTACCCCGCCGTCGGTCTTGGATAACTCAGGCCTGATTTCGTTGACCCGTTTCTTCCGGCTCGTTCGGCGAAATTCGTGAAAAAAAAATAAAAAAAAAAAGAAATCGATTGTCACCCTTGTCATTCAAGCGGCCCTACAATTGCATCCGAAAGAACCGTCTTCTGATGCAAAAACGCGGTTTTGCATTCCGGCGCGCTGCACTTTGCGCGCGACAGATGAACGATGACGATGACAATGACGGCCGCGAGAGGTAGGTATCCTGGGATCGGGCGGAGGGTGCAAAACGGGGGTGGGCACTATCGCGGAAGAGCGGAGAGGGTTACGATATAACTGGGATATAACGCCGTGTAGCTCGGCAGTCAGTTGCAGCTCCCGGGGGGTGGCGGGGTTGGCGGTGTTTGATGCCGGTTATCATGTTGACAGACACAGCGAGGTGGAACTGGGTGCACCAAGGGGAGACAATTACAAATCGTTGACATTTACGCCAACACAAACGATTGCATGTCCGCGGCGCGTTAGGTATCGTCTCTTTTGGCGTAAACAGCAGTCTTGGTCGTGTTTCGTTTCGTCATGTCGGACAGCTTGGCACCGGGTGTTTCGAGAACGATCCCGCGAAAACGGATGGCATTGTACGAATTGTCCTCGCCTACCTTGTCGCCTTCTCTGTCGCCCTTGCCCTTTTGATGGCCCTTTTGCCCGTCCGTGGCTTGCAGAGTATCGGAGGTCTCTCTCTCTCTCTACCGCCTCTAACGCCGGGGAGCGTAAATAACGCTCTCGGTTAAATCTTCCGCGCGACAGAACTCTCGCCTTTCGGGACAATCGAAAGAGACAAGCCCAACTGGCGTCTTCCACGAGCCGAACGGACGAGCTGCGAAAGAGCGGCGAATTACCGAATGCATATTAGCGCGCGATGGGTCGTTTAAGAGCGCGTAGTCAATCTCTCCGACGGACGTTTATGGAGAGAGAATTAATATACCGGACCTTCAACTTTCAGACCTTCGCCGATGATATATGTACACGACTGCTCCACCCCCGAGCGTCCACTCCTCTTCTATTATCCTTCAACGTGCTTGAGAATACCGAGGGTCCGTTAAGATCTAATAGACACGGACGTAATTGCGAAGTCGCAAATTATAAATCGGACTCCACCTTCGTCGTCCACCTAATGAAGCACGAAAACACGAATGTAGCGTAGCGCGTTCAGTCGCCAAGATACATATAAAACGGAAATCACTCGAATCCCTCTTTCTCTCTCGTTGCAACTCTCTTTAGTCGATAGATTAACAATAGATTAATGACGAAGTAAACTCAGCTACTGACTCGTGACATCGTTCTCTATTGCAGGAAAGAGCTTCAGCATCACCATTACCGTATCGACGACGCCGCCCCAAGTGGCGACCTACACGAGGGCGATTAAGGTGACCGTCGACGGACCGCGGGAGCCGCGATCGAAAACGAGTAAGTGGATCACTTTATGCGACACTTTATGCGACGCTTCGATCGCGAGATCTATTCGGCGCGGCGTTGACGCCGCCGCCGCCGCCGCCGCCGGTGCCGCGCCGCGTCGCCCGGGAATTCCCTGAAAATGTACCGATAATTCAACGAAAGTCCCTGTACGCGGTAATGGGGAGTCATTACCGAGCAGATGGTGCGCGATGATGCAGTGGTCGACGTGCGTATCGCGCTGGTGCGTGTTTCGGGTCGGGCTATTCGCGCGCCCACTCCCCCCCTACACACGCACACACACACACACACACACACACATGCGCGCACGCGGGAGACAATGCTTTTACAAGCGCGCGTTCGTGCGCAGCCGGATACGTTAACTCACTTACGCTAATTCGCCGCGAAAACCCCTGAAAAATTGCTAAAACATTCTGTTGGCGGGCTCATTATCGGTCGGCCGAAATTGATAGAATCACGCGAAACGCAGTAAAAGTCGATCGGCGGTGGCGGTTGCCGACCCTCCAGTTTTATAGCTTGACCTAGCCGAGCGTCGGAACGAAAGGAGACATCGCGCGCGCGGCCGTACGCTGCTCGTCGATTCGGCCAACACCTATTTTGGGATGCATCCGCGGCGAGCAAAAAAAATGGTCGTTATTTCGATATCAGATTAATAGCCGTTGCGGAGTTAACCGCGAAAACGGCAGTTTTTTGCGGGCGTTTCGCATTTGTTGTATAAAGTATTGATGGGCGCAGGGCGCCGCATACACCCGTTGGCCCTTGCTGTTTTTTTTTTTTCGAAATGGTCGAGCGTGATTGATTTTACTGATGTTTTCACTGCTTGACTCAGCCCGCATGTCGGGCGCGACCGGCACGCAAAAACGCGCGAACCTCGTCAATTTTCCAACTAGCATAAAGTGCACTTAACGACGGAGTTAAAGTTTCAAGTCGCGTCGCCGCCACTCGGCTTCCACCTCTGCGGTGATCGACATTTTTAACGGCCGCAACGAAGATGCTCGGCTCTGTCTCACGATCGTCTTTGCTCTCCATCACCCATCATAGAGGAGATCGGATCAAATCGGCCCAAGAGTCGTGTTGCGTCATGCGTTTCGTTTATGCATTTATTGTGAGAGCAACAATGGCAAGGGAATGTTCTTTTCCAAAATGTTCTTTTTAGAATATAGAAAAGGTACTTATTTAGGTATTATTATATAGCATATTTATTATATAGAAAAGGAACATTTTGCGATCCCTTTTTCAATTTTACTTTTACAATAAATACATGTATTAAACTTGTAGCCAACATAACCTTTAGATCGACTCAGTCTTCCCTGTATTCGTCAATGACAAGCCACTTTACGCGTATAAATCTGCACAGACCTTTCCTCTTCTTACGTTACTCGCTGCAGTCGAACGCCTCCTCCAAATTTAATATATCGAATACATTATCTTAGACTTCCAATCTAATATATTTATCGTTTAAAAAATGTAATTATCGGAATGTGTAATAAGTAATTTCAAAATTTTTAACATGTAAAATGGAACAATTATATTTTTATATCGTCACAATTTTATAAAACAATGGTTAAAATGTTGTTCCACAAAGTTACAACGACATAAAAACATAATCTCGTTTCATATAAAAATTCCATATTTCATCTCGTTTTATATAAAAATATAAAATATAGAAATTATTTATCACAAACAACCAAATATTTGGCGATTGGCCTGATGGAGTGAGCGGAGCTGAGAGACGTGGAGACATCCGCGAGATTCGCAAATTACTCGCAAAACTGGCGCGCAAAAGAGTGTCTTTCTCGCACGATCCTCCCGCTACTTTTACGATTATTGCTTCCATCGGTGGTATACGGCCGGTATGAGGAACCCTCTTCAAATCGGAGGCTCGTTTAAACCGTTTAAGTTGTCGACTCGGGCAGACGACCGGACGTCGCGTCGCCGACCTACTGGCCCTTTACGAACGACGAAAGACGACACGAACGAACGCGCGTGTGTCGCGTGGCGCAGCGGCCCGCGGAATAGACACGCATGACGACATATTGCATACACGGGTTTTGGCACCGTGGCGTGCCTTGGCCGGCACGCACCAATCTATGCAGCAACCGGCGTACGAGCGAGCGTCGTCGAACTAAACAACCGGCGCTTTCATTGTGCTGCCAACAATGCGACGCTCGGCGCCCCGCAGACACCTGCCGGCTCTCTCATTATTGCGTGCATAATCGCGAGCTTTTTGTTATCGGAAATTTACCCCAATCCCGGCGCACCCCGCGCGTCATAGACGTGTCTGGTAATCGGGCAATTTCCGTAATTCGCCGATTCACAACGCTCGACGTGAAAGAGTTCGGGGCGGAGCTTTCCTTCCTTCCTTCCTTCCTTCCTTCCTTTCTTCCTTCCTTTCTTTCCTCGGGCGATTAAGGAATAAATTCGGGACGGTAAATGCAATATCCGCAATTTGTGAAACAAATAACACAATACATGCGTCGAGTGTCGCGGGGTGCTGCAGGCAATGGCGGTAATGAGCCGCCTGCGAGCGATTAGAACCGCGGCATGACGAAGCTCGTGCTTTTCGCTCGGGCGCGTCAATGGCGATGGCGTAACGTCTGAGTAATTTGTCAGTTGCCAATAACCGAAACGGCGGGTGCACGCAGGGACGAATCGAGCGCGGACGGATAAATCGAGAAAGAGAGAGCCGCACGCGAAACAAAGTGGCCGCCGCCCGTTACCGTGGCCCAAAATCATCGAAACGCAGCGAGCGAAACGATATCGATGGATGGGTGCTGTCAGTCAAAGGTCGAAATTGAATTTGCTTCGCTTCGTAATTGCTCCGTATTTGGAATGTCATGTATTAGTAGTGCGTCACGGATTCTCGAAATGATTTTCCGTTTTAATAGAAACGAGGCGCGCCCTGGTACGTCGCCAGAGATATACTTCCTCTCTGCCCCTCCCGCCACGGCCACGTAATGATGAACGATGACAGGATGATCCTTTTCGAGAAATTCGCGCGAGAGAGATCTAAATTTTCTCCCTTTCTATCCCCTCGCCTCCCAGCTATCCCCTGTGTGTGTGTGTGTGTGTGTGTGTGTGTGTTTTCAAATATACCACGCGAGTCTCGAACGCGGAACCACGCCGATCCGTCGGCCTGGTCGACCGACCGACGGCGACTCGTCGTTGGTTCCTTGCCGCCGGATCGATCGACGTTTCCCCGTTGTCTCCGCAAAATCGCGCGTCCGCCAATCGACGTTCCCTTAAATGTAGTTTTCGAGAAAACCAATAGCAACAAAAGGAACCATATACGAAGCAATTTCGATGGTCGGTGGCCGTCAATCAAAATGTTAAAATTGGACTGGGCTGCTTCGCGATTGGATTCTCGCGAGACCAGCTCTCTTGATCCTACCGGTCAGAGGAAGGCTCTATCGGCGACCGAAAAGTCCGATTAAAGACCACCTCCTGATAAAGCGACGTCGAGAAGTGGCGGATCTCGCGGCGCTTCCGCTCGCGAATACGCGTGAAACAGCGCTCGCCGGAAAATTACGCGCGGTCATCGTGGAGCGACGCGTACATCTCGAAATCGAGAGCGGATGTGCGCGAATACTGCGAATGTCGGTTTAACGTTAAGAAACGGAGGAAATGAAGGAAACGAGGAAAAAAAATAAAAGAAATGAACGGACGTACGAATGGAATGTACGAAACTGGCCTAAGCGTCAAGGAGGACGTAAGACGGGCGGAGGGAGGGACTCGTTATTAGAGAGGAGGAAAAAGCCGCGCTATTTCCGTCCTCCCGGGACCGCCACACTGATTAGATAAGCCCACCACTCGTGCCATGGAGATTGGAGTTACTTCTCTCCTCGTCCCTCTTTTCTCTCTTTCGCGCGCACTCTCTCCGCTTATCCGTGCTCCGCGAACCAGTGGGGCGCTATTGATGAAGGTGTTATATCACCGTCGCACTTGTTTATTGCAATTAAATGTTTTTCGATCCGACGATCGCGTTCACGAGGACACCGTCCGTTCCGTGGTCTTGCGTCTTGACCGCGGCCTGACCGCATTCTCCACGAGAGTCGTGCGAATCGTAGGCGAAGGAGGACGCATTCAGTCGACTGTAGAAGGTGTCGAGAGGTCTCACGGCTGATTTCATCCGTCGTCGATCTGTCTTCCCCGAAATTCTTCCCCCGAGGGCCCGTCTCACAGCGGAGGCTACTGCAAAGAACCGAACCTCGCGTGTACCGTTTGACCTTTCACGAGAGCCCGAACCGAGCGAGGAGTACATCGGCGGGCCCATCGCTGCGTAACGCTCCGTACGTTTGGGGCATTATCGACGTCCGGTACGTGAGAAGTCGTGGGATCCGCGGGGCCCTATACATGGATACGGCTTGTACCTCCTGGCGCGGGCCGATCGTGGTAGTCGGTAGCAAGGAATAATCTTGTAGGCATCGGTCAGAGCACTGGAGCTGACCATCTGGGCTCGCCGACAATTTCGTGCAGTTTGCGGTCGAACTTTATTTGTCGTTCGCCCTCGTGGCCGGAGGTGTCTCCCTCTCGCTCTCTCCTTCTTTATCTCGCTCTACCTCACTGTCCTTCTCTCCCCGCCGTCTCTCCTTCCTTTACTCACTCTCTCTCTCTCTCTCTTTCTTTCTCTCTTCTCCTCCCTCTCCCCCTCCTACTGCCGAGAAATAACAATTTGCGCCTAGGCTCCCATTCTTGGTTTCTCTTCGATGCTGAAAGAGCCGTTGAAAGAGAGCAAGATGGAGAGGCGTGGAGAAGCGCGGAGAGTAACAGGGAGAGAGCAAACGTGCCACTTCTGTTTGTGCCAGTGATAGATAGATTCCGCAGTTCCGTTGTTGTCACCACGGAGTTGCCGATATGCAAATTATATGGAGTCTGGAGAATCGCGAGGATCAGCCGCCGACGCGTCGACGCGGATACATGTTTCACGTTGCACTCGATTCTTGCCTGTCATCTATCTCGCCCGGTGAAACATCCGCGATTTTTGTAACTCCACACTTGCTGCACTGCACTACTCTGGGCGTTGTCGTTGCCCACGCCAAGTGCATTTCGCATCTTGCGACCGTACGCATCTACGATGATTATGCAAGCGCTCGGGCTCGCGCACGTGCCGAGTCATGTGCATCGCCGTGTAACAATATGTATCAAGCGTGTATCGGGACCCGGCATAATAGGGAATCGGAGTATCCCCGTTATATATACGCCGTGATACTTGGCTGGAGATTCTGTCTATCTACAAGGCCCCGGATATGCGAGGAATGCTATTGAAGTCTACTGAGGGAAGAGAGATCGAGTTTCTTCATTATCCCGCTTATTGGCCTAATAACGTAGACGCAGGCCGGTCAATCTCATCAATTTAGGGATGCCACGTGTCCGTGTCGCATCCAAAGCGCAAATGACAGAAAAATAACTTAAAAAGAACGGACGCCCAACGTGTTTCGTTTGGTATTTTTCGCCACTTCTCCGTATCTGATTTCTACTAAAAGAAGACAGATTTAAAATCCTTTGGTCAAATTAAACTTTTCGAGTTAAACCCTTAGACGTTTAATAATAAAAGTACTGATCGCGCTTGTGAGTAAAAGGAACCACGGATATTTGATTTCTTTCGTTCACAACTAATGTTATGACTTGATTAGCAGCAATTTATATATATCGTGTTGTGAATAACTTGTCTTCAGGACAACAACATCAGCAATTCCGCGCGCTCGGCCTAGGACAAAGACCCTTCCTTGACGCGCCGACCTCGTTCAGGTCCCACCTGCGGGAACTTGAGTCCTTCGGGAGGAATAAGCATCACCATCATCACAGTAGTCACTTACACGACCAGCAGACCGGCAACAACGTCACCACGAATTCGGTTAGCGGTGCCTGCACCAACCCCAACAACACCGACCCGACCGCATCGCCGGCTTCCAGTACACACCTCGGGGCTACCGGCGGCTCCTCGGCTCATCAGGATTGCTACAAGCGCAGTCCTCAACACGGCGGTGAGTTCTGATCTTCTCGCTTATTCTTTATTACCCGCGTGCGTCTCACCGCGTAAATTAATCCGATGCGTCTCATACTATCCCGAGAAATCATATTTTCGTTCGCGTTCATGTGCGCGAATTCTCTCGAGACTACGAAACTCTCGAGACTATTTAAAGCAAAATTTCGAGACTATTTAAGTTCGAGACTAATACTTAAATAAAAATCTTTTTGGAAAGTTGGATAGGAGTATAAATGAACTTTGAGATACAAAAACAGTAATTCGTTGTTGCGCTTAATAATTGGAGAGGATACGTTTCACATTGCACATAAAATGTGCAACGATATCGCTTAACTTGCATACGCGCGCGCGTTCTTCTAATGAAGAAGAGGTAACTCCAAATTGATTAACGGCAATGAACGTTTCAAAGGCGTTCCAATATACTCATCATAAACTAATTTTCCAAGGGATAGCACCTACATTATCGTCGCGGAGTTTTCGCGGAGATTCGCGCTCGTTTGTATGATAATAGAGATAACAGAGAGGCGACGCTGGCATAAGCGCTAAGTAGAAACATCTTCCGGTATGTTTGCTCCTTTGGTTCGTGATGGATATTCGCGCGGCTATCATCATCTCACACTCTCTCGTGCAGCATCCTCGTGCCTCGCGCGGAGCGGGCTCGAAACTACGCACTAACCCCACCTAACCCCTCGTCGCGAGAGGGTGAAGAGGGAGAGATCGTGGAAGGGGGATCCCTAGGGAAGGAAAGAGGACGAGAGGGAAGGTGGGGGACCTCTGCCGTTTCGCGAGGTAATAGTTTCATACCTCGTTCCGGCTCTGCACCCTCTAATTCAACGTAATAACGACATTCAACCTGCCGTTTCCATCTCCCCCTTCGCCGATCTCTGCCGATGCACCGTTGCGTCGCAGGAGGAAAAAGTGTCCTCCTCGTGGAAGGACGTCGTCATCGGTCGCGAACAAGCGAAACGGGCCAGGTCCCGCCTCGGAAGAAAGAGCCTCCTCCTGCGGAAAAATCTCTTGCACTGCGCGCGTGTGAAATTTTCTCCCAGTGGATGAGACAGGACGAGTCATTTCGCGAGAGTACCGCGGCCGGTCTCCCTCGCCTCGCGGCTACGCTAAAAATTCGAGCAGCCCCGGCAAAAACACGGCCATTTTCCTCGCGCAGCGGCGATACGCGCGAACCGCCCCGTCGTCGCGCTGGATAGCTTCGGATATTTCGAACTATCGAGATAATATAGGATGCAAAAAGGCGGGAAGGTCGAGAGGCACTTTATTTCTGCGCGGCTCGTCTCGCATCAGCGGTCTCGACCTGATCAAAGTTAAGTAGACGCGCCCCTGCTGGCGAGACCTCTTTGAAGCTACGTTGCGGTTTCTCTTTGCCCTAATCTCCTCCTCCGCCTCCGCTCTGCCTCCGTCGCTCCTCGCCTCCGCGGTGCGATCGGGTCCTCCGTCACCTTCCGGACCGACTTCTCGTCACCCGAGACACCTCCGTAGATCGACCGTAGTGTAATTAGCTCGTTTATCAGCGCAACGTTCACTATTGCGCGCGCTCGCGTGGCTGAAAGAACGCGAGGAGCTCGTTAGCCGCCGTCGTAGTGTGCAAAAGCTGCCTCCGCGTTTCTTGGACGTTGAACTCAAGCTGGACCAACGTCGCCGGAGTCTTCAGCCCCGAAAGGGACCGCGCTTCCACCATTCTATATGAATGAATGCAATCTCCCGACGAATATTCCATTTACCGCTCATTCATTCGACACTTCTCTCCTCCTCGGCGCGTCTCTAATGAGCAGTTTCGAGCTTCGATGCGCCTCGGACTCGACCAACAGTGCGTGGTGCAAAATGACCGAGCGCGTCGGTGGATGCAATTTTCATCCTCCCGCCTGCAGGGGGAAGGAGCTATCCATCTCGTCCTTAGCAGCTTCTCCACCTTGGAGATGTAGCCCCCTCTTCAGCCGATTCGGATCTCCGCTCGGGCGTGCCGTCGGTGCGGAGGATCCGACGTGCTCGTGCACTCACGTACTACTCACGTGCACGTCTGCGTAATACCAGGGATCGATCGGTCGCTTCTCGATCGATCCGGAGCTGGATCCATGTTGTTTTTGCCCTTCGCTCGCGACTCCTCCTTTTATCTTCTGCTCGCTTCGCTTGCGACGTTACTGAATCGAAGTTATCCTCCTCCTCCGCCGCCGCCTCCTCCCCTCTGCTCACCTTCTTCTCCCCATGATTGCTTTCTAAATCTCACGTACGTGCCAGAAAGTTATACGAGAAGAAATAAAATTATTAAGAATCGGCCTGATAAATGTGAGAGCAAAAATGTAAGAGTGCCTAACTACGTGAGATTGGTTGGATTTATGCTTTGCTTTGAACGGAAAGTAGAAATCTGAAATGGGATAGCGAAATTGTGACAGTTTACGAAGCGAAATTCGCGCGAGTGTCTCGCACTATTGCGTGCTCGACCATCGCGCGAGCAAGATTACTTTCCTGGTGCTTCCTGATGCAGTTTCGCGTATTCACTTGGAGTCACAAATTCTGCGTTCTGCTCAGCGAAAGGGTAAACGTCTCGCCGGTCTCTCGGTCGGTTGATGGGTCGGTCCCGGTCGGTCCCCGGATGAAGAAAAAAGGGAAGTGAGCATTATTTCTGTCTCTTATAATATAACTGTATCCGTTTCTCGGTCTCCCTTGTCCCGCCGAGTCTCATTTCGAGTCGTGATCGGGGTAATGAGGCCCCGCGCGCAGTGGCAGCGGACCGAGTACCCGAAGAGAGGTGAGATGCGAGAGGTACGAGGCGGGAGAGGAGAGAATCGGATCTCAGGTGGTATCAACGTGAAAGGAACGGAGAAGAGTGGTGCTCGACACCAGGAAGAGGAGAAACGCGCGGGCGAAGGCGAAGCAAAACGGACAGAGAAGCCACGATGTTGCCAACATGGTAGGGGTAAGGACGCTGATTATGGGGTGTCAAACAATCACGCTGATTGTATATTCTGTGCTGACTCCTTCTGTCTGCCTCCACGTCTACTCGTGTAGGCTGCAACCAGCAGATTCTCGTTTCCCGTCTCCGCGTCCTCCTTCCTTGTCGTCCTCGTCGTCGCAGTTGTGCTCACTGTCGTCCTCTCCTCCCCTCAGCGAGAGAGGTTACTCACAGATACGAACGTCCTGCGCCTTCTACAGGTTCACCGTTGCAATCGGAGAAAGGGAAAGAGAGAGAGAGAGAGAGAAAGAGAGAGGGGAGGGAGATGGAGAGAGACAAGTGCGTTTCTTAAGGCGGTTTACGAGGAGGAAGTTATTTATCCGGCTAGAGATAAACAAATGATTGCGCAAAATTAGAAAGATCCGTCTGCTGGATAAGATCGTACAAGAAACTTCTCGACGTTCGTTCGCTCGTTCATTCGTTTTGTTGTGGAATTCGAAGAATCCAGAAATCTCGGATAACGACAAGAAGAAAACGGTGACAGGGGAACGGGAGAAAAACGTCGATGACTCTCAATGAGAGAGACAATCTCGTCGCGATCGCGACTCCACCGCGGCGTATTTTTACCCGCGCCAACGGCTGGCGATTTTTACGTGCGGCCAGTTACCGGGTGGTTAAGGTTAAGAAGCGTGTAATTCGTTGCGAGCTTCGTCCCCGGAGGTGCGCGCGAAGAATCCAGGAGCAGCTTGTCGCGAGTTAGCAAGAAGGGGAGTCATCTCTCGCTCCCGTATATATCCCCCTCGCGTATTACCCCGGCGAGAAAGAGACAAAGAGCCCGCGGCTCCCAAGTGCGATCCCGGAGGCTCTTTTACCTATTTACCGGGATGCTCGTACTTTACGCAGAGGAGATACCCCAAAAAGACGACGAGCCGGACGAGCAGCGGCAAAAGGGAGCCTTGAGAAAGGGGGGCACCGAGAGAGGAGGGCCCGATCTCGCGATTCCCACGTGCCTCCGCAGCTACCAGGAATGCGGCTACCTTTCTGGCTGTTCCATAGATTTTTTCCACCTACTGATTGTCCTACCGTGGATCTCGGTACCTACCCAGCCCCGGCCGCGCGCACTTTACCCGTCGGTACTTAGAATGCTGCCGACGCGGCTTAATGGAAGCCTAGTGCGTGCTTGTACGAGATTATTACGCCTCCTTGCTACTCGCTCTCTCGCAGCTGGCACTCTTACTTAAACGTTATCCCCGACGAGTTGCTTCTTGAGAACGACGCGATCTTAACCGCGTACGCGTCACGTAGCGAATCCGTTTCCAATATCTCATTTTAACCGACTACCGTGAATGAATCCGCCGGACACCCATCGCGATTCTACCTTCCCGCCGACGCTGTTGAGAGTACTCGTTGAGGCACGGGAAAAATAATTCAGCTCTCTTCTCTCGTTTCGTTCGATTGCGCTTCTGTGGATATATGAAGAGTCATGCGGCTTCATCGCGTTCGTAAAGCCGCGTTCTTTGGAGGCAAAGGAAGATGTCATCGTGTACGTTTGTGCGCAAAATGATTCTTCCCACGCAATATGAAGTGGAAGTTTGTGTCCAGTTGTCGCTGGAAAGTTCCCAGATCCAAAGTCTACTAACCCCGCGAGAAACAGGCGGATAAGGGTTGCTTTTCTTAAAGAGGGGAAGGGGTAGGAAGTTACGAGGCAATTAGGAAAGTGTCACACACACTCCTATCGCGACTCACCCTCGCAACATGGCGACCCCTATCATGCTCTATCACGAGGTTATTAACGCGTGCGCTAAATCCGTAGGATGTGAAAGGATCTATGACAGATTGAAGAGAAACGTGCCTAGAACGTCAACCGTTTACGCACGTTTTTCGAGATGTCTTGGAGATCATTTCTGCGTGCTACATCGCATTGAATGTTGATTCATCAGATATTTGCGTGAAAAAGAGTCGTGTAAAGAAAAAAAATAGATCATTGTCGCGACACAGCTTGAGAAACGACGACGTAAACTTTTCTTCTGCTTCTCTTTCTTCTTCTTCGCAATTTGTACTTCCCACAGAAAAGCAAAGTTCGGCGTGGCTCGTCGCCAACGAGCCTTCGATGCCTGCTAAAATGACAAACGCGACCGCAGAACTTAATTAAACTCGTAAATCCGTCGGCACCATCGTAGACTGCCACGACCGTTGTTGCGTCTCCTAGCTTATTTACCTCGGGATACACGCTATAAACGCGTCCCGACCAATCGGAAACGTCGAATGCATCATGTATATACGCGTCAGCGCGTCCATGGCGGATTCTTGCGCTTCCACTTTGCATTGAAAAACTTTATGCTGATAGGGCTGCATAATGACGTGACAATAATGCAGTTGTAAATCCACTGCGTAACTTACTTGCGCAAGGTACCTCGGGAGTTCTCCTCATTCAATTCTTCGGCTTTTTTATAGTCAACGAGATCCTCGCCAACAACGAACGTCTCTTTTTGCAATCGCAGTTCTACGTTGCAATTCTGTTAAAGTGAGATAGAGCGAAACGAAGAGAAAGATCGTTTGCCCGCGCTCCCGAAGTTGAATTCGAGGAATCCCTTGAAGAAGGAAGGGTTGATTCGTCGCGCGAGACTTCCTTCCGGATCCCAGTGTGATCGCTTGCCGTCGGGGATTCCGTGTGGAATCCTACGAGACGCCTTTCGCAAAGTGGAATTTCAGAAATCTCTCTCCCCTGCGGTACCCGGTGAACTTTATCGCCAGCTGGTTTATCGCGTATCCTGGTGGTACAACATCCTTCGTGTCCGTCCAATCAGGCGCGCACTTGGCGAACGGCTTAAGGAAACCCGTGGCGACCGCTTAGCTAGCCCAGACCGCGATAATAAACAGGGCAGCCGTGCCGTTCCGTTTCCACGTATTCTTCGTGCTACACGACCCAGGACCCGGCGAAAGACTCGGCCGCAGATAGGCGGAAGCACGGTGACTCCTTTCCTCGCCTCCTTACGTCGCCTCTAAGGATCCCCGTATCTCCCGACGGCGATAAAGTCAACGAGCGTGTCCGACTAGAGAGACCACCTAATTAGTTCTGCCGGCGAAGTGTTGTATTCATCCTTGATTCGGCGACTAGCGTCGTAAACGTGTTGCTCGCACCCACCTGGGATCGAAGGATCGAGCGACTGGCATCAGGAGGTAGTCCACTCTCGTTAACCTTACAATGTATTCTCCCGTAACACACACACAGTGTGTTTCTCACGAAAACACACTGTAGGGCGATTTCTAAAATTTCACTTTGCAGGAAGCGTCTCGTAGAATTCCACCCGAACAATCATCTGAGATCCGGAAAAATGACGAAAAATCAACCCTTTCTCCTCTAGGGAGTTCTTCGGATTTAACTTGAGCAGTGCGTGTGAACAATCTTTCTTCTCGTTTTACTTCATCTTATTTTAACAGGATTATAACGTGGGGCTCAGTTGTAAAAAGAGATGCTCGTTGGCAAAGATTTCGTTAGCTATAAAAAAAAAAAAAACAGGGTCTTCCGGAGAATTCACGCTCTAATTTTACATTCCCTTTCGCAACTACGATCATTTTTCATCAGATAAATATGTAAGAAATAGATAATGTTTCATTTTAATCCAACTGAACTTGATAAGGAACATTTATTTTAATCAAGAAATATAGACATGTGTGTGAGTTCAGCTGTGAAGTTTACACACTGTGAAAGCACTCCGGTATGATAGCGTAGAAAGCTGAATGCACATCATCCTCGATTACGGCGAATTAAGGAATGCGCCCGGCAAAAATGCGCGCGGCGAGCACCTCTGCAAAACGTTGCCCTGTAGAAAGGGCAAGCTCGATCGAATCGAACCCTTTGCTCGGACGCATCCACGTTTTTCCCACGCGACGGTCGACGCGAGTTCCAGACCACTGGAGATAGACTGCTACATCCCGCGTTTCTTCTACCTACGCCTCTCTCGTCGTCGCCTCTACTGCCAATTTAACTTCCGGTACACACAAAAAAAATTTTCAGTTAATACAACTAAATAGGAACCAACTGAAAATTAGATGATCAGAAGCGATATCTTTGTTATAAAAACTAATATTTCTGTTGTCGCAACCGAAAATATTTGTCAGAATATTCAACGATATTAGAACTTGGTTGAAATAACTGAGAACAATTAATTATACAGAAGCCTCATAAAGGAATTTTTTTGTTCGTACAGCCGAGTTTTCGTCTGATTCCTGAGTAACCGAAAATTCGATTGCACCAACGGAATTATTTTTACCGTATACCCAGAAAATCCGTCATTAACGTCCGCGCGAAGAAAGCTTCTAGATAATACTCCAAGAGATATCCCGAATTTTTTTTTCTGTTGAAGAAATTACACATGCATACGTCTCTTGTTTTATTTTTATTCCTAGAATGTTGAAAAAAGAAAATAGAGCGATCGAGTACTAAAGTTTAGTTATCTTTAGTCATATACTCGATCATCATTATAACATTTTCTTAGGTCATAGGTAATCGTCATAGTTGCCATCAATAAAAGGAAGAGATCGCGCGAAATCACTGACACGGACTGTGCGAGATACAATATTCCATGCCGAAAATCAAGACGTCCCTCAATCAAGGATACTGGTTCGAATCGATTTGAGCTGATCGAGGGACGATCTCGGGCAAATCGATTCAAGGCTGATTCGCTGGTTGAAATCGTAGAAAGAATCGTGTCGGACGAGCGAAGCGAGAAAGCGTTTCACGAATCGGAAATCGAGATCATCGTTTTACTGAAACGTTCGTGCGCGCGAATAAAGATATCTTAAAAATATCACGACGAAAATTATATTCGCACTTTGCAAGTAATTGTTCAAAAGACATGAGAAACATTGTATCGAATTAGCATTTTATGTATTAATTCGTTAAAATCTTGAATAATTCATTTAAGCAATGTGAATATTATTTGGAATGTTCTCTTTCTCTTTTTTTCTCCATTTACTTATTTATGATGATAAAAGAATCCTCCGTGTAATGTCATTCGTAATTCGTGCCGCGTTGCTTGCTGCTACTTCTCTAAGTCGTAAATAATCCCGGGCTTAGCAGGCGGATTTAAAGTTCCCACCACGTTTCTCGTAATCGCTGCCGTTCGCAGAAAATATTCGCGACGAATTAGCATACTCTTCCACGGTGCCGCTGCGGGAAACTTTCTTTCCGACTTAACGAGTTCCATCCTGTGAATCATCGTAGACATTTAATTGATCGGATAGTTCGCGGTCGTCATTGAGTCAGCGATATCAAATGTTACCCGATCGTTTTCGGGCTGACTTCACGGACGTCGCCGCACACCAGATGCAAATTCGAAGATCAATCTCGGTGTCGCCGGCAAGATTCCAGACGCGCCAGGACGGTGTCGCTCCTTCCTTCCACGATTTCGCGTCGATGCCGGAAATTCCACGAATCCCAATGTCGTCACCCGACCCCGTCGATTTACCTCGACCCCGATACGGAGAGCTCGTAATCTCGCTAAAGGATCTTGTAACTTGTGCCCGGGACCGGCCGAATAATCAGGTGAAATCGCTGATTACGAAACGGTATTTCCCAAAATACGTACGTCCATGTATAGCCGTCGTGTATCCGGCAAATTTCATGCGTCTAGAGACCGGCTCGGGGCACCTACCTGTAATTGAAAAAAACGCAGGAGGCTTTGTGGGAAGGAGCAGTGAAACGTTGAACGGAAGTACCGACGAGGTAGACGAATTAGGATCGGGAGGAAGCCCATGCTCTCCCGATGCCTTTTTTTCGTATACGAAATTCTTGTACTCGTAACATCGACCGGTACACTGACTCGATCGTGTCGACGGAAGGAAGAAGAGGAGAGGAGAGAGCGCGGGAGCCGGCGGGAGAAGGAGAGAGAGAGGAGAATAGAAAGGATACGCAATAGGGAAGAAAAGGGTTACCTCTCTCGCGAAGAAGCGAGAGAAGGAAAAGAATGAGAGGCAAGACAAGAGGAGGTGGAGGCAGTTACGTGATCCACGCTCGAGAAGGCACGGACGCCCCTTTCGATCGTTCGATTTTGCCTCACAATGTTGCCGGCCTCACCTGTCGCTATTTATGTTTTAATATTCGCGCGAAATACGCCAGGGTGCAAATCCGCCTACGGTGCTCGTCAACGCGTCCCGTCACTCTCTCTGATCGTTAATAATTAACCCTCTGCCTATCAGGCCGGCAAACGCGACAACCTCGGCTCGCGAGAAAATGCGGGCAGACTGAATTTTTGCAATTTATTTCGTAAAAAGAGGAAAGGAGAACGGTGGATTCGATGAGCTGTTGGAGAGTTTCGGTTTTCGTGCAGGTCGCCAGATATCTCGAGACTCTCGGAAGCGGGAAAACGGATCCGTACGTGCGTGGTGGCTCGCGAAAAAAGCGGTTACGGGCGACGGCGATCTGTCACGAAAAACCAATCGGCCGGTCGAACCGATAAACAATAACGGAATCAACGTACCGATCAACGGTCCATCCGAAACGCCGTCCCAGCGCAGCTGAGTGGCAAGAACTCTCGGAGACCCTCTCTCGTTGTTCTTTCCTCGTACCCTGGATTAATTATAGCCAATCGGCGGCACGACTTGAGCGTGAACAATTGATTAACGAACTGCCATCGCTTTCGCCGCTATTCCGCTGCTCTACGCTATGACACTCTGTCGTAAGAGCATCCTGGTTTGAAATTTATTCCATGATCTTGATCAGGTTAATTAGTTATTTGTATAAGGTTAGGTTATCAGGTATAACAAATCAGCGTCGATCACAAGACCTCTTTCTCTCTCTCCCTCTCTCTTATCAGGTCCTAATCTATATATAAATAAAATATATATAAAATAGAATAGATACGTCTGCATGTATGTTTCCTATTAACTTCTTTTGATCGATTTGGATCAAATTTTGCATAGCTACTCTCTAGAACTCCGCGGAAAATATAGGCTACATGAAGTTCAGACATCTTACCCTCCTTCTGATTTCACTTCCTTGACATTTTAAGACAATTTAAGTTTAGACATTCTAGGTATAAGAAGCAGACAATACTTAATAGTTTAAGCTAGCTATTAATAAAGTTCTGCTTGTTACGGTACGTCACATGATTTATCAAAACCAAATAACTACTTTGTGAAAATCAAATAATTGTTTGGGATCAAGAAGGATGGGATAAATTTCTGATTAGGACAAACTTTCAATCGGAAAAGAAACATTACTTTCATGCATTTCCAAAGTGTCATAGCATCTGGAGAACCACGACCTTTGTATTAGGATCCTTAGTTGCGTAAAATATAATTGATGCACCACAAATCACGATAATTTGCTCCAAGTTTCATTTTCTTATGATGCAAAATTCAAACTTTTCGTAAAATATGCAATTACTGAGTAATGAACATATAAAATCACATGAAGATCTTTACAAATATCCGAAAGATCTGAAAATCCTGGTCGGAAGAAAATCCGTGATTATCGCAACTCCGAGGAAGAATAGGGCCACCTACGCGATTTCCGTCGGCCTGGATCCTAATGAAAGGCCTCCCGTGACCCTACCGTGCTTCGGTACAAGGAATTTGAGTACTGGTTTAAACGAACTCGGACCAAGTCAGGTCGGAGCTGCAAGATTGTGGACTCTCCGAGTCGACAGTCAGGAAACTATTCCTGGAAGTAGCAGTGTCATTGAATGAAAGGTCTCCGAATCATCTGGCTTCTTCTGCTTCGCTGCGCTACTTTCTTGCGTGTTCTGGTCGGTGAAAGATACGTTCTAAATCACGACCGAACTATTCATTTGTAAACTCGACCAGTTAATCGGCTGCTAAAAAAATTGCGGAACATTAATGTAATAATGCCCAATGCTCGCCGATTTTATATGTGTCTCGCCTTGTCCGGAAAATGATGCGTTATTCGGCTGGAGAGAAAGATGCGCATATGACGTGCAATCGCATCGACGCATCTCTCGAGGAACGATTCCAGAATTACGTGAAGAAAGGCCCGCTGAATACACATACACGAAACATACTCTTACCTCAATTATCCTTTCCGTCGCTTTTCGAGAACACAATAAATAATCGGCCTTTCAGATGCCAAAAAGGAGAGAGAGAGAGGAGAAAAGAGACGTAATTGAAAGTCGCTTCCTTTCAGCGCCCACTTTTGAGGCGGTCCTGTGAAAACGTTTAACGTACAAAATTACGAGCACACACTCCGGAAATTCGTTCGTAAAATCTCACAACGGTTTTTAACAACGGTACGATACTTTTGCGCACAAATTGAACGTTTCATTCAGTCACACAAATAATGAAAAAATAGAATAATTTATTGATTCGCAAATCAACAAGAAGGGAAAGCCTGATAAAATATAGTAAGTGTCAATTATAAACATATTATCAGTAATTATTAAATGCAATCCAAAGGTTCACTGAAAAGGTTTAATAAAATAATAAATATCAATTATTATCAATAACAATTAAATGCAATCTGAAAAATCACTTTCGCGCTTTCGTGACTTTTCTTCTTACTGATCGATTTAACATACCGGTTTTTCATATATGGTGCTATATCCGATCCGGTTGTTAATAAAAATCAGGATTTTACATCGTCTCGGTGAATTACATCTACGATGCTCCGGTCAAAAGTACGACCTCGACATTTCCGGGCGCATCGCCGGCTCCGGCTCCCCATTCATGCTCGTTCTTCATTCACTCTGGAAATTGCGCGCGAACGTGCAAGGTAGAGAAGGAGGAAGAGGGACGCAGAGGAGCGATCCTACGAAGAGATCATATCGAGAGGCACAAACACCGCGAACTATCGGACGCTGGAAGAAGAAGAAGAAGAAGAAGAAGAAGACGACAACGACGAAGAAAGGAGAACGGCAAAGGGGAACGGGGCAGAGGACGAGCGAGCGAGTGAGAGAGAAAGAGAGGAAGAGCCAAATTCGTCGATCGGTTCTTTTTCTTCGGCACCTAAGTCCGGGGCCCCATTGTCCGTGCCGGGGCAAATTACGGCGATGCGTGCGTGCGAAATACAGAGCCTCCGGAGGAGCTGCGGCCAGGCGACGTTACGCTAAACAGATTTCCTCCTCTTACAAATTCGGCCGCGCGAATTGAATGGGACTGCGGGTGCGGCGAGATAAAGAAACGCACGGGGGATGAATGGCAATGTGAATGAGAACGCGGATTGCGAGGGGAGGGGGACGGAAAGGACGAGGGAGGGAGGGTGGATGGAGAAGAGGCGCGAGAACGCAAACCGAGCGAACGAAATTACCGGCGATGGTCATTGAAGTCGAGCAGCGCGCGGAGCGGCGGCATTGTCGATCTCGGTTTCGCAGATTGAACCTCCGGGTTACTGACTCCCGCAGGAGTATCGATGTAAGGGAACGCAAGAGGTAGGCAGGGTGGTAGGCAAGAGGAGCGATCGAGTTACTCCGAGGTGGGAAAAGATCGCCGGGGCTTTGTGCACGTTCCTGTTTTCTTTTCGCGCAACCAGTCCGATCTAATTGAGTTGTTAGACCGAATATAAATAACATTGATGCGAAAATGAAGTTTCGCGTGTTGTAAGTTTGAGAAAATTTCAGAAGTTGTGTTCTGGAATCGAACGCTAAATATGCCTTTCTGACTCTTAAGTTGAAACAACGTTGCACGTGACGTTCGTATAAGAGAAACGGAGCTTCAATCAAAAGGCAATATTTAGCGCTGACTATGCGTCCTAAATAAGGCCCCGGGTATTTTCTGTGGCTGACACTCCATAAGAAGTGTTAGTATGAAACAGGTGGACTTCATTTACATTCGGAGTTTCGCCAAGTCGAGGTCCCCTCGCGTGCAAGGGAACGCGCGTGCGGGAAATTTCGCATTCACAAACATCGGGGACTTAGAAAGTCAAAATTCTATAAGTATAATTCACATCAACTGCCATACATTCTTCAACGGAACACACCTGTCTTGTTCAGGTGCACGTGGCTCCAAGCGTTCTTTTCGTATTTCGGCTGCCATCTAAGTAATTTTTGGAATTTCGCAATGTGACTAAATTTAAAATACGCAATCCTGTACGATTACGTAGAGAACAAAAACTTATTTTAAAAATTTCAAGAATGGGGTATCCCCACAACATACATCTCTTTCGCGATGAGATGTGAGAGATGAAAGCGGTGACAGACGAACGGACGGGGGGCCCTTTGCCGAGATCTCGTCGTCTCCGATGAGAAACACTATCCTCGAGACAGGATACTCTGTATAAGAAGAAATCGTTGATGGTAAGCGATACGCGCGAGTTTCCTGGACGCACGTATGCGTAAGACTTCTCTTGTTCTCGTACGGTACGTTATGCCGGTTTATGAGCCCCGTATCGACCGACACACATATATATATCGATCGCGTATAGATGCGCGCGCGCACACGGGGGCCCGACGTTATATCGAGACGACGCGGCAATATCGACTTACATTACACGACCGAACGAGCATCTATCTCGGTGGGAACCGAAGCCCCACGGCTTCTTGAGTTCTTCTTCTTAACGGCTATGATCTCGGGATCCTCTGAATCCCGCGCACGCCACGTCGATCGGCCGATCGGGCGAAGGACGAAGTCGACGAGCTGGAACCGTCCGTCGTTCGCTTGAAGGCGCGTCGAACTCGCCGAGATCGCGTCGCGTCCCTCCAGCCTCGATCGCGATCTCATCATTTGGCGACGCGTCGTCCGGCTTGGAGGAAAATTCGCGTCGTCTGACGCAGGAAAACCCCCGTGCCTGATCAGCCAGGTGATCAGGAAAAAAATATAAATTTACATTCGCGCCGCTGTAGTAATTGCAGATTTGCTTGCGCAATCATCAGCGCGCGTGTCTCGTACCGTCACGTGTCACAATCATCCCAATTGGATTCCGACCGACTAATTGTCTAGCGGCTTCAGGACGGTCAAACGGATGATTTTCGTGTCGCAATGTCGCGCCGGTTGAAAAATGTGACCACGACAATTTAATATCAAAACGCCACTGCGCTGCAGCTCGCGAGTATCAAGGTCGACAGTCACGATCGCCTCGGCCGACTTCCTTTTCTCGGCGCGAAGAAGAAATCTCTGAACGATCTTAAGTGTCGGTAGCCAGAAGATGAGGTCGATCGAACCGCTGGGTAGCGGTAGCACCGGCCGAAAGGGTCGAGGGAAGCTGGTGAAACGTGAGGGGGGAGAGCGGGGGCGATGGCTAGATGGGAGGGAAACCGAGAAACGACGAAATGACGGCGGTCGATGGACGGTTCGTTAAGTAGATGGCTGGTCGGGGGACTAAGCACCAAAACCACCTCACTGTGGTTTCACACCCGCGAAGTAAGAGAGAGAGAGAGAGAGAGAGGAAGAGAGAGGATAAGACAAAGTGAGAAAGAGAGACGTTGGATGGCAGTAAACAACTCGGAGTTCCTTCGGTCAGGACTCGTGCGTTCTTTCGGCGACGACGACGAGTTGTGACTTCTGCAATGAACCTTGAAGAAGAAGGAGAAGAAGTCGCCTCCTGAGAATCGGTCACCCGACGACGAGGCGAGCATTGGCGTGACGACGACAGTCAGCTGCGCGATGAATGTCGCGTCGAGCACGACGACCGGTAAAATAGAGAAGCGTGGCATTGATTGTTGGATTATTAACGGATAACGATCGTGACCGCTTCCGACTTGTTTGCCCCTGCTTTTGTCACCGGACATTACTTCTTCTTCGACGAGACGGATCTTGAGCGTCGCGCGGTCATCGTCGAGTTATGTGGTGCAGACGGAGGAGCGAGCGTCATTATCGATGCAAAGATAAGCACTGAAGATGCGAATGACGTAGCTAAATTATCTAGCTTATCTGTGGTTTAATTTACAATACGGTAAATAGTCCAATCCGCCGAGATATATCAACAATATTGCGACGCGCGGATTTTTTTTCTCTACCGGCATAACTGATAGCGTGCGTCTGTCTAGGCCGCAAAGTCCAATATCCGACTGATGATTGGCCAATGCGATTACCATATTTCCCGAGACCGAATTCCGGACTCCCAATGATTAGGTCGGGCCATTATCTATTACATTGTTGTACCGGCGGTCTGTAGGAACGCGGCTTGAAAGAAGCCTACGAAAGAATACATTCAGCCACATTGTATTCGGAATAGCGTTAATTGGAACCTGCCGCGTTCACATTCGAGACTTCTCTAAATAGTTCAGGGCGTATGGTCACCGTGCTAATAAAGCATCGCTGAGCGAAGAACAAATAGAAGAAAAAGTAGTAGACGACAGCGACGAAGTAGAAGAAGAAGAAGATGACGATGACGACGACGACGACGACGACGACGACGAGGAGGAGGAGGACAAAAAAGCGATCCTTCTCTCCTGAATGGAATCGAACGCCACTTTCTTTTTACTCGCTCATCCGCTCATAGAGCGAGAACCGTTCGGGAGAAACGGACTATTATCCAACAGATGGTCCTGCCGACACCGATCCACGATCCGAGAGTGATGTGTGCCTTTGTTTTGTTACCGTTGTTCCGGTAATTGCGGCAAATACACGGCCATTTTCGGTAATCACCCTGTGCGCCTCCCGCCCTGCTTGGTCGTCCTGCCATGGCGGTCCCCTTTGAGAATTCCGAAACGACCTCGACCTTCCGCTCGGTAGGCGTAACGACAGTTTTGCCTGGAGACCGCTCGGTCCCGACCTCGACCTTACCTCGTGGTGGGCCGAGCTCGGCTGTTTCAACGATACCCCAAAACTGTATCGGTTGTACTCATCGTTGCGCGTGTCAATGACTCGAATTGGTCGAGCCCGCAGCTGATAACTGTGTCCTGGTAGCTGTGTCTAGTACGGAGAAACTAAACGCGGTCGCGGCATTTGATACGATTTACAAGTTGCAAGTGAACGCCGTATACCAAACCGGTAACAATATTCTACAGTTTGTATACTGCGACTCGTGCGCGAAATGGTAGGGAATATTTTACATATATATATATATATATATATATATATATATATATATATATATATAGAGAGAGAGAGAGAGAGAGAGAGAGAGAGAGGAATTCCCCTGGAGTTTGCACGCGAAAGAGGTAATTCCGATGAGTTTCGCGTTAATTTTCCCCGAAGCTGCGGACGAGACGTTAGCAGCGGCAGGGTATAATTATTAGTGGAGAACACGTGTTGTGAATAAAAATTCTATCAATAGTCACGCAGAGCAACCTGTTTCGAAATCTCGTCCAGATAAGAACTCTTGCAAAAAGGCGACTTATGAGTCGGCCAACTTCTACAGGGGAATCCTGACGTCTCTGAGGCTCTTCGGGATATTTCCAATATTGCTAATGCTTTCTTTGAAATCTGAAAACTTAAAAATTCTCGAACATGATTCACTTGCGCATTCATTTCGTAAGAATCGTCGACAAATCACGGGGTGTGACAATAACTAGAATAATTCTCAAAGTCGAGATTGTAATAAACTCTCTCATGCGAATCGAACCTTGTGTCATCGGCCTATCTCTTTCCGTATGTATACTGTGAAGATCATTAACGCTCGGGTTTTCCAACAGCTCTTTCCACTTAAGAAATGCTCGTATCGTCACGTACGCATTTTTGCTCATCTGTATTGGATCACTCGCATGAGTGATCATCATCCGAATAAATGCGAAGAGCGTGAGCCAATAGGCAATCTTTCGAGAACGAGGGATACATACAAAAATATTAAAGATTACAATAAAAATTGAATTTGAACGCAAAGATGTGTATAAAATAATAAGTAAGAGAATTCTATTTGTACAAGTATAATTACACTAGAGAAAAACACTTGAAAATTGATTTATAGGAAATAAAGTTTACTTCTGAGAAACACAATTTATTTCTGTGAAATAAAGTTTATTTCTGTGAAGCAAACTGTATTTCTGTGAAATAAACTTTATATTTCACAGATAAATTTTTATGTATTTTTTCTCAGTGAACGTCGATAGAATTCGGAAATGCTTGGTCCAAATAAAAAAGGATCGTACAAGTATGCGCATATATTTTGATTAAAGGATATGCCTCATCTTTTTATACATAGCACAGCGGAATCAAAAAACTTCCTCGAATTGCGTATGATTCAACGCATCATCGCCACTATCTCTTTCTTTCTCCTTGTGTCTCTCTCCGCCGATTACGCATGACATCTTTCTCCTCGTGAATGATGCCATACGTAATCCGCAGAAACAGAAGCGCGATGTTTTTATTTCCTACGCTGGTAATAAGGATCGGAAATAATATTACTAACACTTCCTACAAATATAGCTGACCGTTGATGCGAGGAATCGTGATTTGAGTTTCTTTCGCGGAAACGCGAGCTGTTCAGAAAGCTAAAGAGTAGGCACGACGCGAGTTTGCAATTATAAGGCTCGGCACGCGGTAAGAAGATTTCTATCAGGACGAGAGAGGAAGAAAGACACGAGAGCATCTTCAATAAATCAAATCGTACGATGAAGAAATCCATTTGTGCAAGATCCGGGAGAAAGATGCGATTTTGAGAGTCGCGGGCTCGACCGCACACGTTGAAACTTTTATCTGCGTTACTCTTGCGCGCTCCCACTTTTACCTCCGTTACTCACACAATCGTTCGCCGCTCCATACGATGATCCCGATCTCGTCGCGACGCGACACGTTCTACGTGCATCACACACCAGACAGGCTTCTCTCGACGCAAATACGCTTACCTCCAGCGAGCGTTCGAACTTCCGTCGTGCCTGCTACTACTTGTGACTCATGTGACTTATTAATGTGACTGTCGGTGTTACTCACTCGAAACACCGTTACCGACTCATATGATCTGCTGCGCATTTTAAGAAGCGCTTCGCGGCGCACGACTGTAACGCGACTGTCCCTTTCGAATCCTCGCATGCCGTGCGACGGGATTCCTCATAGAGATCATTTAAATTGCGAGTACATAAATTTTCTTCCTCGGACATACGAAAATTCTTACAAATAACACAACAAAAACTCGCACCCGAGCGCGACATTTAATTGGAAATGAACGGAGATGAAAGAGAAACCTTGCCTCGTGGAATACTCTCATATGTCGCGAACCTACGCAAACGATCGAATGGAGATAAACCGAGAACGGATTATCTTTTTGCTGTTACAGACACGGGTGTCGGTAGCACGGAATGGGCTTACCCGTCCACAGCGCCGTCTTATCCTGCGCCTCCAGTCAGCAGCGGTGGTTCCTACTCGCCTCTACCCGGCGGCGCGTTCTCGTATCCCGGGGAGTCATTGTCGCATCATCCCACGACGGAACCGGTGCCGCTGCCAACCGGTACGAACAGTTAATGGCAAGCAGATGATAAAAAGAAATGAATAAAATTCGTGTCGCTAATGAGACGACGCGATTTGTTGCTAATTGAGAAACACCTAGAACGATTTAATAATATTCTGACGCATAGATCGTACCAGGAAAAAGTTTCGTAACGCGTCACCTTGCGTGCGCCCGTACCACTTATATCCACTTCGGAAAATTATATTACAATCGATGTATCAGACACGAAGACTCGTTTTACAAAATCGTTTTGCCAGTAATTAATCGCGCAGGTAGAGATTATCAAAACGTGTCCCGCTTTGAAAAAATTGCCTCGAAGAGGATATATCAGTATTATGAAATTCCTGTAACCGCAATTATTCTCATAATGCATTTGGCACAAATTCGTTCTTTGCACCATAAGAAGTTAACAATTGTTTTCGCTCGAAGGGTCGACGAATCGGCACAATCGGATTATTGTGTTCTGCTTGCAGTGCTACCCTCGGAGAATCAGCAAGACACCTACACGCCAAACTGCATGTCCATGTATTCAGGACATGGCACTTCGCCGACGTCTTTACCCTTGGTGCCGGCCAGACCCAGCGACCCCGACATCTTCGCCGGGAGCGGCACGGGCAGCGGCAGCCCGGGTTACCACTACGGCTCGTGGACACCTGGCCCCGCTACTCCGGTCCCAGTGGCCTCCCACAATTACAACCCCAATTATCAAGGCTACTACAACAATCCGAGTCAGAATTACATCAGTCCGCCGCCCATGGTCCTCTACCCTCAGCTATATAGCACTGTGAATCAAAACCAGATACACCTGCACCTGCATGGTGACATCAGCGAGGAACAGGTCACCATAGCCGGCAGCAATCTTACCATCAGTAGCATCCGAGAGATCGGCGTGCTCGGCGAGGAGAGCGAGCAGAGGAACGACGTGTGGAGGCCGTACTAGAGAGAAAGAGAGATAGGGAGATCCCCGCTGCAGTGCGATCGAAACCGTCGCCGATGAGTGCCGTGCATGAATCACAGTGCGCGAGCTTTCGATTGTGGCAATGTAAGTAGTCCGTAGTTAGTGCTGTGACAATGTATAAGCGTTGACTCTCGGGAACGGAGGTAGCGAGTTGTGCGATTTTTTGACAGAAAAAATGTGCGCGAGATCGTCGTCGGGACTCTCCCAACCGTCTGTTGTCGCGCGAATTATCGCGGCTGCGAGTAAAAGCCGCTGGAGTGAACGATATCCGATGTTTCGCAATAATGATGGTGAACGTAAATGAGAATTGTGAGGCCGTATGTCGCGAGTGTGCAACAAAATGATGTCGAACTTTGTCGAAAAAAATAAAAAAAGAGAAAAGAGACTCATCGACTTGTGAAAAGTGTTGAGGAGCAATGGGGATCTCATTAATCGAAACGTGAAACTGATCACAGTGACGGTTCTTCGGGTGTACGCGAATTAAAGTGGTACTCTCATCTTGTCACGGCGGACGTTCGTTCCATTCCGCAATTGTAAATCGTACCATAGAAGTGTCATTTGATTCTCGACCAGCGAAAAAAAATTAGTCAGACGCTGTAACGTTGTAAATACACAGATATTTTCAGAAACGAAATAAAATCTTGCCTAACAGGTTCCTAAATCCCTTCTCTTGACGTTTCAAAAAATAGGAAAAAAATACAGCGCGAATATGGAAGGCAACAGAACGAATTTTGAAAAAAAAAAAAGAACTATTTCTCTCGCATACAAAATGCAATAAGTGAATAAAATTTTTAAACTCTTCCACGAAACTGAGATTGATACGAGAGAAACAGAGAGAAGAGAGGGAGAGAGGAATCAATAAATTAGACTGACGATAAATTAGACTTTCTCTCTCATCACCGACAGAAAAAAGATCTTCGTTCATGTCATGAAAGAGTGGACCGTGGCAACGCCGTTGTCTCTTTCGTCGCGGGGGAACGGGTAACCCTTTTTACGAGCGCAGCGAGCTCTATTTAATATTTAAAGCACGCTGGAAATGACGAACGGATGGATAGTTGCGGTTTAGCCAGTCGCGACATCGTCGACTCGTCGTTCCTGCGTCCCTTTATTAGCGAGTCACCCTGTCCTGTTCCGTGCGCGACAAAATCTTTAAACCTGTCTCGCTTAAAATTGCATTTTGCGTAATAATCCATTTATTTTGCCTGGTAGAAACAATTACAATCGACGCTAAATCGTGGAAATTACAATCAAAACAGTTTTAACAACGCGTTTAAAGCTGCCGTTTGAATATTACAAAAGCGGCGAAGAATATATTCGGTGGATTCCACTTTTTTCACTATAGTTTTGCAATTTATCTTTAATTTAGTAAACACAATGTGTGAATATTAAATGGTAAAAATACGTCGGAGACAATGCGCAACGAGGATCAGCAGTCATGTTTGATAGGAAGTAATAGTGGACCGTTCAGACGTATGTTAGAAATTACCGCGTGACTAAGAATTTAATAAGCAGGTCAACGCCGTTGCGTTTACAACGACGAAGTAATCTCCGTAAATCGTAACTGACATCAACGTTATAATAAGAGGTTGAAAATGCCGAATGTCTACTTTCCAGTTACAAGTGACTCTCTCGCTCACTCCTTTAATAATCACATCATTTGTTTCTATAAATAACTACGAAGGAGGGCGTCCAAGAAGTAGCCCAAGACAAAAAGAAAACCAGCGATGTCTCGTAATTAGAGAGTAACTGTTCGTCGGTATGACTGCATTTACAAAGAGTAACTGTTCGGGAACGTCTCGCAACTCTTGTTCGTTGAATGCTCGAGGCATGAAAATGTTCATAAATTAACAGCCGGTATCATGCATCTCTCTCTGTCGCTTCGCCTATGAGCAGTTCAAGCGGAATCGAATGAGCCGACTGCTACGTAGGGAATCGCGGATAACGACCGCGACTGACGAAAAATTCTCTCGACGAGTTCACACTTCGAAGAGAGATCTCTCCCGGCTGTTCTTCTCCCATTTGTCCCTCTCCCGCGAATGTTTACAACCCCGACGCATCCTGCGAATGGGACGCCACGAATAAAACCACGGAATAAGCCGAGGCGGCCGTCGCTCGTAAGCTTCTCTCTTTACGAGGATGAGTCGACTCGCAGTCGACCGCAGACGAGAGAGTCTCCCGCCCTTTCCTGCGTCCGTTAAGACGAACTGAAATACGTTTCGTCTCGCAGGAAACGGTCGACATCTTCGGTACCATCCGAGCATGGCCGGTGAGAATAAATCGCGCGCGGTTTTCGCGTCCTCGATCGAGAAACGCAGTCTTCCTCTCGAACACATGGCCGACGGAACACTATCCTCCCACGAGGATCCTGCACGTCGGACTAAGTAAAACGATCAACGACTAATGGAAAGAAATCATGTCGAAAAGTAAAAACTGAATAAATTTACGTACATATTGTTTGCATACGGTTTAAATTGTCTTTTCTAGATTGCTTTCAGAACATAATCTACGAGTCATAGTCCAACGAGAGAACTCCAGGGAATTCATCAAAAGCAAGTTCTCTCATCGGACTATCAGCTATATTCTGAAATGTATCGAGAAGAAAGGGTTTTAATTGTATTGAAACAAAGTGTATTCTATTACCAACGGTCTGTTTCTTTTTCTCTCTTTTCCAAAAATAGCACTCGGATATTAGAATTCATTTATTAATGTTCATACATCTCTCGTCGGATACATGTCATTTGAACTGCCATATATACTGTGTGTTTCTCGCATTTAGTCCTAGACGCGCTTTTCAGCTGTATTGTTCCGCACGAAAACGGGTCTTCCCCCGTCAGATTCGCATTCACTCTACTTCTCACACATATAGACGCATCTTTTTGGGGAAAAACAGGGGCTACATAGGCACGTTTTATTATCAATTATTAATCCCTCCGTTATACTTTTAAACCATCTGATGCTCAACAACATTTACAACATTTATGGAATGCACCGTATATCGGGAAACATCGGGTATAATATTTGATATATACATCAACGTTCAATTATTTGTCTCTACTTTGATTACGAAACGGGATATATAAATATAAATGAAATCTCAACAAACAATACAGAACTACTGAGAAACGTAACGGCAAATCATTACTGCATTCGCCTAGTAAATCAGACACACGTCAACGTATATATATATACATATATTGACTAGTTATATACAATAAAATATGGTACCAATCGCAAGGAACGTAATCCTTTTCTAATTTCCGGCCGAGAGATCCTCCGTTCTATCCTTTTGTCTACGAAAGAATAATTACCCGATAAATAATGGCGATGAGATCTACCCCGCTAGCGACGGAAGCTGCGTAAAAAATGACGTTCCACTCCTAGAGATCATGTTCCTTTTTTTCTCTCTTTCTTCTTTTTTGGCAAGTGTGTACAAAGAGAAGCGCGCCGATAACACCCGCACGGCGGGATGCGTCGCGCTCGCCGCGTCCGCGTTCTCAAGCTTTGCGTTGGAAGCAAAAATCCGGTACACCCGGCACTACGACCGGACCGCAAACTACAGTTAAGCGCAAGGAGCATAAAATGAGAATCGAGAGATGTGCGTGCGGAGTGGATCGTAAATAAAATCCTTGTCTCTTCGTGTCGACGCGTCGGCATGCGCCGACGAAAAAATGGGGATTCCGCGCGCGAAAACGGGACGTCACGTTTTTTTCCTCCCAAGCGCGAATCGAAGGAATCGCGTTCGACCTCGAGTCAAGCGAGTCTCTATTTGATCAGCGATCGCGAATAAAATATGTACCGGTTAAACAATGAATTCTCCTCCTTCTTCTTCTTCATCTTCTCGTTTCTCCCACGGACTTTACATTCACATCACAGCAGCAATTAAGAACTTGGAAAGAATATGTCGGACATATCAAATTGTTTCTCGTCCTCGCGCTTCTTCGCACGAAGATCAACTCGCAACTAAAGCTGCGATCGCGCGTACGTATCGAAATGATACTCGATCGCTATTAATTATTTGTCAATCCGTAAAGCACGGCGATACGGTGAAACAAAGCTGACAGACGTTGCTTCAGACCACGATCTACGGCATGCCTGGTCAGCATTCTCACACCACTCACGAAAACCGGAAGCAGCGGCGCCAGTTGCTCGTCCTGCAAGAAGATCATTCAGCTTTAGTAAACGAATTCTAAAATTCAACTCTTAATGTAACAATAATCAATACGTTTTCGTAATACTGATGTTCGATTAATCACAAATTTAACGATATTATTTTAGTAGATATTATTTTAGTAGATATTATTTCGTAGTACTGATGTTCGATTAATCACAAATTTAACGATATTATTTTAGAAGCTAAACTTCTTCCAAAGCAGTTCTCGCTTAAAAATCTCAGAGTTGATACCAAAATAATATATTTCACGCCAAAAATTACACGAAAATGACAAAGTGAAATACGAGAACTCACTGGTAAAGTTAAGGCCCATTCCAGCGCGGTGCTTAAAGTGTCCGCCCAAGCTTTCCTGTGGGCCTCGCTGTCCTTGTTAACATTTCTCCTCTGGAACTCCGCTTCTTGACTGGCGACCTGCTGACTCTCGGTTGCGAATTTCTCTTCCTCGTCGCGTAAAAAGGGATTTGTCCTGAAGCCTCGCTTGCTACGCTCATAGTCGCGCAACAGTTCGTCGATATTGTCGAGGATCTGCGAGGACTTCGAATTCTTCTTGTCCTCCGATTTGACACTCTCCGGCTCGCAAGGCTCGTTCGCAGGCTCAGATGTTGTCCAAGCTGACACGCTTCGCAGTTCCATCAGTGAGCGCGATCGCATATCGGCTGAGTCGAATATAGAAGAGTCATTCGCGTTCTCGAGGTCCGTCGCCTTAAAGACACTCAAGGACAGGATTACGTCACTGCCGCGTCTTCTCGGATATGATTTCTGGTACAAAAAGTCTTCGTCGAAGAACGCGTTTCGATCCAGCGCCTTGACGTTCGCCGTGGAGGTCCTCGAGGTATCGGTCGACTCCGTCTTCCAGAGCGAATCCAAGTTATAGCAGAGATCGTCACGACTGTATATTATCTTGGGCGGCGCTGGGGTCATAGAATCGAATTTGGGGTCAATGTAGTCCTCGCTCGAAGTTCCGCCAGAGCGGTCAGGGTAAACGATCTTCTCCGTGACCGATCCGAGCCTGGATACCGGTCTGGAGTCGTCCGTTTCCGGCTCAGACTGCGGACCGGAATCGGTAGAGTACTCTGCGGCGAGATCCGACAGCCTGAAGGGTCTCGGATCGTTCTCGCTCTCAGCTCCGAGCTCCTCCAAGCCGCTCTCGTCGTCCAAGTTCGGATTATACACGTCGACGTCGTCTTGTTCGTCCTGATCGTCTTCTTCGTCGTCCATGCGATCCTCGCGAACGTTAGAGTTCTGTTGGGGTTGCTGCATGACAGACGCCGGAGTACTTGTGACAACCCGATCGTCGATGGGCTCTTTTCTAGTGATCTCTGGATAATCATCAGGTTGTGCCACCAATAGGAATATCTTCCTCTCCGAGAAACTGTCAACCTTGGTGTATCTGCCACCTTCGTCGAGAACCACCTCGACATAAGTCTCGCAGAGCTCGTCGAAGGTCGTGCGAAGTTGCCTGAGATACTTAGTGAGCTTGCGGTGCTTCACGTCGTAGACGCACTCTCTGTCGCTTAGGCCCGTACCCAAGATGGTCTTCACGAGGTCCAAGGTGGCGTGCAGCTCCTCTATCTCGCGCAGACACAGCTCGAACAGCGTGACGATTTTGATGGTCCAGGCTGCGGCCGCCTGACGATACAGATTCGCCGGCTGCTCGAGATTCGCCACCTTCTGCACGAGGAACTTCAGGCCGGGTCGACAGTCGAACTTGAGTGCGGCGACGTAAGCCAGGTCCAAGGCGGAAAAGAAGATCTCCACGTGATGCGGGCTCAAGTGCGACAGGTAACCCCGTTTGGCAGGGTTGGGCGAGCTGCACGGCGTCGAATGCGGGATCACGTGAGACAGGCTACGAGAAAGCGTAGTTTCGATCGACGGTCATTGTCCGTCTTTCCTTACGATCAGTTCCACACAGTCGGAGTTACCGCGACGCAAATTATATGTCCATTATTTTCAATTAGAATTATGATTGATTGACTATTGATTGATGGATTAATGTTTTATTGGTTGATTGATTAAACTACTGAGAATTATTGGTTATTCTTAATGGAGATTTGACGCGGTTAATATTCTTTGCATATTACGCGAGACATATAATAGTATTACGTCACACAAAATACACGACGCAACAATTGCGTTCTTTAATCTGTACGGGAAACGATCACGCTTACAAACCTTGAAATCGAGGCGCCAGCGCCCTGAAGGAGAACGCTCGCGATACAATGCAGGAGCATCTGATGCACCAAAAGCCCAACCACCAACGCGCGCAGCTGCACTCTAACGATGTAGAGATCGGGATTGAGCGTGGTGCCTACTGCGGGCGGGTACAAGAGGAACACGTACGACCTTTCGTCGGACGGCCGCGACGCATCCTCGACGCGCGTCTGTTCCTCCAGGAGGAACACCTGAGGACAGAAGCGTGGATTATGAGAGCCGAGATTCGCTCTACACAGACGTCAGGATGAATGGTATATGACGCAGTTCCTCGAGATATCCGTGAGTGGGTACTTTGCAGCTATACAGAAGCAATTGTCGTGTCTTTGTAAATATCCCGATTGCAAGTAAGATTATTTCTAGCCGTCAATTCTCTCGTACCGCCGGTACTGGAAGATATTCTCGTGTGTCTCTCAAGAACACATCGTCGGGCGATACAACTTCGATGTCGCTTGCAAAGCGATCGTTGTGAAACGATCGTGAGGATAATCTTAATTACAATAGTAGTAATTGGTATGCACTCAATCAGCCTAACGCGTCGTCGCATTTCTTATCCGGCCGAGAGATACAATGTGTGTGCACACTACGAAAGCTGCAGCCTCTATAACACGGTGTCGTGTACCGTTTGCGTACACGTTATTGTGACAGTGAAATTCTAGCCATGGACCCAAGCCATGGATTTTAATGGTGATTCGCAAGACCGTGCCAAGAAAAGTTGAAATGATTTTCTTGATTGACGACGAGGTCCTTTTCTGTAGATTCAACAACGTGTGTGTGCGTGTATGTATGTGTGTGCGTCAAAATACCAGGAAACAAGTTACAAATTTAAACGCGTTCTCTGTTTCTTTATTATCTAAATTTTTTTACCTTTCATTGGCGATTATAGAAACAGAGAGAAAGATAGAAACTATTATCCTAAAAATTTCTTTGACCTAAAAATGTCCAAAGATAATCTTATTATAATATAAAATTAATCATTAATTTATCATACATTATTATACTAAATATGAAGAATTTAGTATAAGACAGATAATCAAAATGCCATATTGTTGAAAAAAAAATTTTTTTTTAATTACGTATGTCGAAAATACACACACAAATGCCACTTATGACAGCATTTGCGTCTTTAATTGCGGAAAGGACCTCGTCAAAGCGCCTTTGCAGCCTAATCCGTGCCTTCTACCAGCATGTGCAAATGTCTAACAAAAAAAAAGGAACATGGTGATTCGAATCGAACGGCGTTTCCTCGTCGACAGGCGGTATTCCAAAGTAATCGTCATTCAAGGTGGAGGGTGGCAATTGAACAGTCAACTAGCTCTGATGATAGAAGCTCTGTATATTTGTGAACACAATCATTCAGCGGTACAAAAATACATAAGAAACACTTGGACTCTGTCGCGTCACGTCGCCGGTATCAGCCACATCGAACAAGCTAATGAGGAACACATCGAAAGCGATCGAAGTCGATTATGCTTGCGCCAATGTAACATACTCAGCGGGGGTACAAAGTACTTGTCTTCGATGTATATATATTTTTTTTCTTTTTTTATATATATATATATATATATATATATATATATGTATATGTAAGGCGAGATTGCTGGGTATATACAAAAATATTCTCTCAGGCTGAAAACGGCACGTAATGGTTCCCGATTGTAAGTGGAAAGCGAGCCTTGAAACTTGGCCTGTCGACGACGACACGATGGCACGCCTCCGCGGACTCTGTGAATCACTATTTCTCGTGAGTCGCGCTCGTCTCGGCCGCGTGTTCACGGCCGGACACAGACTATCCACGTGTTCTCTTTTTTTTTTTTCTATTGCCTTTCCTCTCGCAAAGTCGCTCGAAGTGGTGGAACGATGCGATATAGATAATTAAGTAAGATTTCTTTCGGTTTGATTGTTCTTAAAATCCATGACGTGAGTTACCGTGGTCGGCTAGAGCCATTGGGGGCCCGTGTTCGTCGTAGTGTTAGTGTAATCGGGGGGTGTCGTGTGCTGCCTACAACCGACGGGGTAGGAGGTAGTGTGCTGGTCGATCAGTGTCGTCTCAATGGTCATCGAATCCTGGAAAGGCGTCGTCGGCAGTGACGCCGCGCTCTGCCTCTTGATGGCAGTCAATACCTCACGCAGCTGGCTCACCTGAGAGCAAGTCAGGTCAGGAGGACAGCACGTGTGTCTCTGTGTCTCTATCTTTCTTTCTTTCTTTCTTTCTCTCTTTCTTTCTTTCTCTCTTTCTCTCCCTCTCTCTCATTCTTTCTCGCACTTGCACGCGTATCGCGACACATCAAGTACTCTCGCACTCACTACACGTCGCCAACAACAACACACTATTCGAAATCTATCGGATGACAAGGAGATGATCATTGCGAAGGGAACTCGTCTAATCTTGGGTAGAGATGGTAGAGCGGTCGATAATGAAATATTAAGCTGTCGTCGTGATTCTGAATTCTAAATGAAGGAGAACGTGAGGAGAGACTCGTGTCTCGAGCGTAACACTAAACGCGACCGTTCGAGTTCGAGTTTCGTGCACGTTTTGCACGTTAAAATCGAACTGAGGCGATCAGACGGTCGCGTTCGGCGTTCGACGGGGAATATGAATAGAAGCCCTCGATGAGAAAAACAATCACGATATCGTGACGATATAAGTGACGAATGCAGAGATGGACTCTTTCTCCCTTTTTATCAAGCTCAAGACGGGCTTCATGTACGCTCCAAACGTTTGTCTATCGAGATCTCTTGGCTACACGAGGAGCACATCGACCAAGCACATCGAACGTACAACAACCAGAAACGGAGAGTCGGTCCTCCCCCGTTCGCCACCTCTAGTAAATGAATCTCGAATCACTTACCTGGGCGGCGAGCTGTCGCAGCCGTTCCGATTCTTCCGGCGTTGCGTCTCGGCGCGCCGCGACCTTCACTTGGGCGACGTCCCCGTAAAAGGATTCCGATCTGGGCGAGAAAGCCATGGTCAGCTGGTGCAACTCCTGGAGCGAGTTGGAACAGGCGCGGTAGCACGCGACACCGCAGACTTCCCATTGTTCGGGGGTGAGAAGCGGCCCGCTGCTCACCAGTATGTGCCTGTCAAACACGGATTTACTCTCTTCGTGACTCCAACCACTCGATACTCGACCTCAGATTTCCACACATACGGAGCAATCAAAATTATAATAAGAATCATCGACACACGAGGGAATCCAGATTTGTCATCCGAGAAACAAAAGATTGGAAACAAATCTTGAAGGACGTGCTAGCTAGAGCGACTCAGAAGCCAGATGAGAATTTGTCCACACCGCGGAAACCTAAAATATCAATCCAGATTTTCTCTACGTATATATCTATATTTCTTTCTTCCTTCTTATGGACAAGGACTGCACCTTATGACTGATTTACCAACGACGAAAGGTCTGCTGTCGCCGGTTCGTAATAAATCTCGCACGGACCCAGCAAAGCACGATTAGCAGTAATTGAATTTCTCGCGCTACCGTATGTCGTCGATACATCGATATACCCGCCACCGTGACCTTTCTTCAGGCAATCGCGCCTACGTCGCACGCGCTCTCCTAGATCGCCGCGAACACCACCATCCGATCTACCGGATCGCACGCTGGAAGAAGTGAGTGCCTACACCGGGTGACTCTAAGATTTCAGATCGAGACATCGTCCAGCTCGTCACTCAGCGGTAGTGTGTACGCGAACCTGCTCCTCCGTTTTTAAAGTCCCGGCGTACACGTGTACATCGATACCTCGCGATCGACACCGAGCGGTCGAGGGATCGAGTTACGGCCGTTGGGTGCGTGTGCGCGCGCCGTACGTGCATTAATACGGAGAAAATGCGCCCTGACGCCCTCCAGGTGGACGCGACGCAGCAGCGTGTGCAGTCGCTGGCATGACGCCCCGAGGGTGTCGAGTGTCGGTGGCTACTTTATCCCACCGGACAGCCTGTCAAGCCTCGTTATCATCTTACACGCACGCTCGTAACGACGATATACCCGACGTCCGCGCCGATTCGCCCCCGAAACTTGAAATCGCCGATGCCAGGTCGCGACGAAGAACGGAAGAACTGACGCACGGAAGGACTTGTTTGCATAGTCGTGAGCGCAGCAACGTCGGTGCATTTGCAAAAGTTACGTTACGTAAAAGTTAAGTTATGCTGCGTCTTATCCTCCATCATCATTATGATCCAGCTTTCCTAAATGAATTACGAAATCAACGACCGATTAAACGGCGCGACGGTTGTATCGGCCATTGACGAACCCGCTGCGCGGTATCGCCGTCTCTCGCATTCCGGCTCTGGCTTTTCGATCACTGCAATCCCGTCCCGTTGTCTAATCGCCATCGAAATGTCTATTTGCTATATGCGAAGACAGTCGCCTTGCGTTACGCTAAACCGCGTAAATATTAACGAAGCTACTCACGAATCGCAATAAAAAGAGCGAACGAGCGAGCGCAAATGACTCCGGTGTGACGGCTTTTACGCGTCAGCTGGGAACGTCCAACGCGCTCTTAAGAGCCGGACGACGACTTACCTGATGCAAGCGCAACCGAGACGAGCTATGCTCTCCGTGGGTTGAACCACGCATTCCGCCATCACCAGTAACAGCTGTTTTAACATCAGCGTCGTGGCCGGCAAATAGGCATCGTTTCTGGCGACCTCCGGACCTGGCGGCAATTACAGGGAGCGACAATTAACAATTGCAATTACTTCGCAGTCGTTTTTCCTAAGCGTGCATTTCCTCCGCGTCGCGCGTACGTCTCGTCTGCATCTTCGAAGCGTCGAATGTTCGCAGATCATGTTTTACCTTGCAAATGGGTCAGATAATCCACCACGAGATCCGTCGTGAGACCGCAGCACTGCTTGAAGTTGGGCGCAAAGTTGTCCCATCCGCGGAAGATCTTGGAAGTTTTCCTCAGCCAATTTTGTACCATCGGTAGAAGCAGATGATTAACGCAGTACAGACCGAACGCCGGTCCCGGTACGTTGAGAGTGTCGCGTAGTAAGTGGAACAAGGTCTCCAGGGTGTGCGGTTGGTAACGTCTCGGGCAGATCATTGTCGCGCTCGCCAGACCCTCGATGAGGATGTACCACACCCTTAGGATACCGCTTGGCTTGTCCATGCTCTGCAACGTGGCGATAGAATGCGCGTCCTTGTCGATCAACGGGGTCAGCACGTCGTACGACCGCTCCGGGATTATTTCCTGCATGGATTCGATATGCTTGTCGAATCTGGTGAGTTCCAAGTTCGGGATGATCGGGTCGACGTATTGTGGGATCGTGGACACGTGAATCCGCTGCGCGGAGTGGAAGATCGGGCAAGCCGGCATTCGATACATCGACGAAAGGATGTCGCTGCAGCTCAACAGGTACTTGAGGCTCTCCACGCAGAGTCGCATCCTCCGCGACTCCGCACTGTCGATGTTCACCTGCTCCTGCTCCTCGGACTGGCTCTCGTTGTCGCCGATACCCCTCACGTGTCTCAGCAGGCACAGAATACAATCGAGAGCGGCGTTGGCGAAAACCAACGTATTGTCCGTGGAGAGGAACACCCGGAAAACCTCCAACAGAGGCGCTGACTCCACGCAATCCGAGTTGCCCACCGACGCGACTCGCAGCGCGCCGAAGAGCGGACGCCAGCCCGAACGGATCTCGGTGCGATTCGTCTCCACGAACTCGCAGATGCAGCTGACGATCTGAAAGAAAAGAGGAATAATGATCATCGATCGCACGCCGAAGCGCGTCCTGCATCTGAGCAAGCGGCTACTTACTTGATCCTGCACGTCGCTGTCGCAAAGCTCGAGACACAGAAGATTCTCGAAGGGCTTGAAGAGCGCCTCGTTGAAGTGAAAATGCGGAAGCTCTATCTGCTCGTTCAACAAGGCCGCCATGGAGTCGTGAATGCATTGAACCGCCTTCTTCGAAATGCTGCGGTCTTCGTGGCAAGCCGCTTCCATAAAGTGTGGTCCCAAAATACTCCACACCTACGGATAAATAGAATAATTTTATTGACGCAAGCAACTTAGAAAAAAAGAATAAAATTATCAATCAATAGTAAAGGCTCTCAAATGCAAAATTATGGAAAAATTAATTTTGAAAAAAAAATTAATCTTGAAAATGATAAATTTTGATAAATCTTAAAAACATTGTGTGATGTTTACATTGCGCTATTGTATTAAGTAGTTATAAAATTTCAGATATTAAGAGTTGCTTACCCCCATTATATGTATCAGAGGTCTGCCGCTTTTTACACACTTCAGCATAACTTCACCCAAGCGAGCCAGCAGCAGCACATTCATCTCGTTCTCCCTCGGTTTACTTTTCCTCCACCAAAACCTCTTATTGTCTTTACAACCGTCGGTGGTCTTGAACAATTGTGCTTTGCTTGCCTTGCAGAGGGCTGTGAGAAACGAGCAGAGCGCCCTGAGATTCAGCTTGAGCGCCGCGTCCTCAAAGAGCCTATCAACCTGCTGCGACAACACGCATATAATTTTGGCCGCGTAATCCGCCGGTAGAATACCGTTGAACTGACTGTCGGCGTTCGATTCCTGGATAATCTCTGGGATCGTGTCCGAGCTGGGATTTTGCGTGTAAGGGCTCGAAAGGAAACTGTAGACGTCCACGCTATGAAGGGGAGAATCGAAAAGGTTGAAAGTTACTTTTATCTTTTGCAGAACATTGATCCTTTATAAAAACATCGATGTTAAATTAACACTGCATAGTTAAGGGTTAAATTAATCATTTGCGAGGGTTTTGCAAAATTATGTTAAATGCAATTGACATGTCGGAAAACAGAAGAGTGTAAAAATCGTACCAAGATTCCTCGTCGTCGACGATGTGGAAGTTTAATCGAAGTCTGTCTTGGCCATTCTTAGCGTCGCCGTTCGCTGCGTCTTTCTTGTCCTTCTTCTGCTGAGCTTTAGGCAGTGACGGATTTTGGTTTTTGCCGAAGAAATCGTGCTCCAGCTTACTCACGTACAGACAACACCTTTTAAAAAGTACCATTTTTTATGTTTTATTTGTAAGTAAGAATACACGTTGAGATCTTCGAGAACTCTTCGAAAACGACTTACGTAAATACGTGTGGCCAACAGTCGCTGCCGTGGCTACCAAGTTCCAAGCCTCTCCCCAGAAGTACGTCCATGCTGAGTGCGTGGGACGTGTGAATATTGGTCGCTCTGTTCTGCAGTTTTAGCCGGAGAACGTCTTTTTTCCGAGTTATTCTCGAGATGGACTGCTCCGTGCAGGCGGCCTTCGCGAGAAGGGTAAAGATGGAACCGCAACGATTTTGCAAACCTAAAACCGAGAAATAGTAAGAAAGGAAAACGATAAAATTATGGGTGAAAGCTTGTGAAAAGAAAGACGATGTATGTGTACCGAGTATGTTGCTCAACGTGGCAGCTTTGTGAAGACCCTCAAGGGCTAAGACGACCGTGTCCCGAATTCCTCTTCTGCTACCGTCTCTGTTCAGGATGCCTTTATTGGTCTCCTCCTTGGGTGGATTCAGACCCGTCGAGAGAACCGTCATCATACTACTCCAGCAGCAAGTCAACACTCTCCTAGAGAGTTTCGCGCCAGCCTCCGCTTCCGGAGTCGGCTCGCTTCGTGAAAGTTGAGCTCGTTCTAATCTTATGTAATCGGAGAGTAATTGTCCGCCTCTTTGGCTACCAGGTATACCGTCCACGTCTATAAATAATAGAAACTCAATAAATACCCATCCAAGAAGTCTTGTTCATTTAATCGATCGGTAGATTAATTAATAATGTCAGTTTTACGGAAAAATTAATTTGACGAAGTGATTTACACTTTATCGAAATATATCTGTTTGGAAAAAAAATATTAACTGAATCGAACCTGTAAGAACGTTTGCCAACGCGTTGTTTTCTGTAGAGCTAGGATTGTAACCACATCTCTCCAGTAAATTGCACGCAAGCACTTGTTGATACAATTCGGACAGCCACGTGGCCGAGAGATAAACCAACACTCCCGATCCGTGCACCTCTTCCACAAATTGCTCCTTAAAAGCGAGATTCGAAGATGAACGAGAGAAAGTTAATCGGGATCGAGCGATTTTCAATCAGACGTACCTCGCTGACTGGCACTTGCCGACCTTCCTCGTGGTAATAATTGATTCGGATCAATTTCAGATTGAGAAGCAACGCTGCGTACGTCGCAAGGTAAATTCCATCGGCGTTCATGATTGTAATTAACGTACACGAGTCTGTATTGGTATCGGCTTGTTCCTGCATTTTCTGCTGAGCCGCAAACACTCCTGAAAACACGCCAAATCAAATAGTTGAGCAATATTAATAAATAATATCAATTTACATTTTTCTGTAGGAATAAATTATTTTTAAATTTGTAAAATGTTTATTGTAATTATATAATTTTGAAAAATTCTTATTTGAAAATTATTTTTATAAATTTTGTTGATGCCGAGTAACAGTAGTTACATACCTTGACAGTATTCGGAAGCAAAATTCTGCAGCGCTTCGTCAACTTCTATATTACTTCTCAAGGTGAGCGCCATTGGTATAAGATCGGATCTAAGTGTCCTCACGAACCGTCTGGCGTTGTGCCGCTCCACGTCCACATTGCATTCATCAGCCACCTGCCGTCCTACGTGAAGACACTTGGGTAATTTCTTTAATCTCAGCCTCTCGCACTCATTCTCCATCATGCAATCGTTGTCATCTAGACTGTTCTCCTCTTGCACCTCATCCGACTCGTTTTGCGGCCCTTCAGTGTCCGTTGAATCGCCGTCCTCCGACGGCCCGTGCCCGGATGAATCGGAATCCGAACCCATGCCCTTCTTCATTAATTCCAATTGCTCCCTATTAAATAAATTCTTATAAGATATTGCAGAATTTACAACACGAATTGTTGTGAAAAATTTACGTTTCTTATTAACAGGAATCCTAAAATAGACTTGAAACAAATTTGTAAAAACTGAAACGATCAACAAATTATTTTTCACGGAAGAAACCTTCAAGCTCTCAAATCGATTAAACTATGTCTCTGCGGAGTGACGCATACATCTCCACGTTGTTATGCTCACCTATATGTTTTTGGCAGCCGCGCCATACTCTGGTAGGTCAAAGGTCCGCGGTAGTCGCAGGATTCCAGGTCTTCGTACAAGCTATTGATCGTGCACGTATAATTGTGATTAATGGCTTTGCCCTCGCAAAGTTCCTGAAGCGCCGACAGCATAGCGACAACGCAGGAGACACTCGCGTGCAATATAGCCAATCCGCCCGCTGTTGATTCCTCAATTGAGTCCATTGCGCTGAAATAGAGATTGCGACGCGTGCCAAATTCTCGAGCATTTCATTTGGAGGACCGGACAAAATCTATTTGCTTGTTTGTAAGAACTCACAGTCTCATCAAGGCCATATCACTTTGTATATGACTCGAGCGATCTTCTTCTACCAGCAGAGGTCCGGCGAAGTCCACCATGCGACTGGGACTACGCAGCAGCTCCTTCAACGCCTTCAGAGGTTCCAGACGTTGCTGCGGCGGCGGATACAGCAGCATCCTATGGAACACCGACTCCAAGACTGGTCGTAACGGGCCAACGCATCCTACTAGTCTCACCAATTCTGTGCCAATGCTAAAATGCATTATACCAAAATCGTCATATGATTGATAATTACTCAGACATCATAAAACTTCCCAGAATCATTCCGAATTTGTTCAGGATGTCCTGAGAAGTGATTTAGAACGACTCTGAACACACCCAGAATGATCTCAAGATGTTTTATATTACCTGAAAATTCATATAGCTTACGAAAATATCAAGTAATTTCCTCAATGCATCGAGTTATATACAAGATTTACTGATCTAACGATCTAATGATTAAATGCTTGAAAATTTCTTGAGTGTGTAAGATTTACTGATCTTTGCGAATTGAGAAATGTTGCGGAATCTTCTGGACAGGATCTCGGTCTGATTATTCACCTGTAAACGGTCTTAGCCTGATGACTGTCAAAACTCAACGACGTGGCCAAGTACCCGGAACCTCTGCCGAGCTCGTTCTCCTTGCCCTCTCGCGAGGTGAAGGTCTTGTCCACCCGCGGCGTGCCCAGGAAGGCTATCAAAGCCGGACAGAACTTCTGCCACAAGAAGGTGGTGAAGTGTGCGTTGGTGTGAATCTTCTGCGGTAACGACGATATGAGCGTGTGCAGGCATTCCAACAGGAAGACCACGGTGTTACCGTTCCTGCCGTTGCTGGAACAGGATTTCCTAAAGATTACGGAGCAGATGGGGAAGATGCAAATTAATCGCGCGACGGTGCATTTTCCTAGAGTCATTCTAGTTCCCTAACACGCATGTTATTTACTTCTGTGCCTCGTCCAGCTTGCTGCAGATGTACTGCAGGATCGGCAGGGCCTCGTTGAAGCACGAGACACCTCTCTCGCGCACGTTCTTGTTCCGCTTCGCGTTCTCGTCCATCTCCTGGCACTCCTCGTCTGCGAGCAATAAGCAAGCAAGCGTCATCGAACAATGACGCATTGAAATGCCACACATTGGCGATGCGTTCGCGACATATAGCGAGCGCCGGTCGTTAAGACGCTTCGCCGATGACATTCATTCTGTTCAAGACGCATTCCACCGGCACGCGAGCTCGTAATTTATCGACCAAACATTCTGACATACCGCGGAAGCTATCGCCGTTGCCATCACCGTCGTCGCCGCGCACCGGCGTCGTGACGCGCATCGCCAACGCGACCGCGGTGGTTTTTATTATTCGTTTTTTCTTTCTCTATCTCCTTTTTTTTTAATTTCCCGCCCGGATTTCCGCGATTACCTAAAAAGAGACAAAACGATCGCAAGGTCTGGCTGGTCGCGGCCTGTGCAGCCGTGCGCACGGCTTGATTCCCATTTTCGAAAGCCTCGCAGCACGTGGTCAATATAGCGATGATCAGGCGGCCGTTCATGGTCCAGTAAGAGGAACAGGCGACTTGCAGTAGAACCTAAAAAAGAAAACGAATAACGCGATACCATTCATATCTCATATTTCTTTTTTTATTTTACAGTGAAAGCTAAACACAAAGAATATGCAATTTCTGTAGTCTTGATTGATAATTATCATTATCCCGCCTGTTTCTCGCTTTTAACGCTCACGCTTCGAATTGTTTCATGATGATAACCATGAGACTCACTTTGAGCATATCCGTCTGCGTGTCGTCGGACTGCGACACGATGGAGCTCATGGCGTGCAGCATTTGCGCGGGCAGCCATAGCGAGTCGTCTTCAGGTTCATAAGGCGACTGGAACCTGTCGTCCCTCAACATTTTCTGCGAATTTGATCAGCGCGATTTTTCGTGTTAGTTATTCGGATATCTATCAAACAACTTAACGCGTAATGTTGCGATTAAAATTTGAAAAATTTATTCGCATGTCAAGGGATCTCTTTTTCTCTAACGCTCCAATTGTACAACGGTCGATTGTCGTAATTGACGTCGTCGCATAAAATATTTGAATTTCATAAGAGCGCGCGTGAAAACGACGAAGAGAAGAATTCCTCTTGTTCCGATCGACGTTTATTAAAAATTCCATGACATTGCAACACGACTTCACTTAAGCCGCAGCTGTTCACCGGTATCTCTCGTTTTATCGCACACAGTTCCGGAACGCACGTTTCCACCAGCGGTCACACCGATGTTGACCAACACACGTAGAGGGAGAAACGTTTAAAGATAAAGTTCCGAACAACTGCGACGTTTTCCCAAGGCCCTTCGCATTTGCCATTTCTTCGTGCAAAAATATTAGCTCATGTGAAACGCGAATTCCTCTCCTCCCCACAAAAGAATTCCATTTAATTTTTAATTTTCTTTTCTTACTATTTTACTCACATGTAATCCCGAGAGCCCAAAAGCGACAAACTTGCTCCTGTTGGTCTCCAATGCTAGCTGAAATGTATGTAGGCATTTCGCGCGCAGTTCGTGAGGCGGATCTCGCAGCAAGCCCTGCTGCTTGTCCAGAAAATCTGCATGGAAGATGAATCATCCCCTTAACACGAGGAACAACCCCGAGTGGCCATGAAGAACACTTGTCTCCGATATCCGGCGTGTAATTAAGCGACACGGTAGTGCCGCGAAATCAAGTACATAATTGCGTTAACGTCGTTACTTCACCGCGTCATTATTACACGTGTCCAAATTGACGTATGTTTGATTTTTGTCGATGAAATTTCCAAATACGATCGAATTAAATGAGCACACATTTACAATTTACATAAGCAACCTGACATAAGGGATCGACTCACGAGCACACTTGACGTTTTCAAAAAGAGGAAACCACAGGCGGAAAGCACGTTTCGCGCGTAAAGTATCTAATTTAAAAAATAGTAATAATAAAACGAATTGTCGAAAGTGCGATGTGAGCTTACCATGCGCTTCCTGCGCCGATTTTCGTAAATTTTGTAGCCTCGCATTGTTCGATTCCCTGACGATCTGCAGCAGAAGATCCTCCATGACACGACGGGCTACCACCGCTACCACGCGACTGATCGATAACGGGAGTGCCGAGGCATGCTTCGTTATACGCACGTCTGCAGGAGCGTAAAACGCATCACCCTTCGATAATCCGACGTATTCGTTGAGAATTTAAGATAATTATTATTAAAATGATAATTACAACCAAAGCATTAATTACATCAGAAAACAGAATAAAAAGTAAAGATTTGAAGTGGCTGTTATGTTAGTTTCTATTTTTTAAATAGATATCCATTCCAAAGGAGACATATTTTATAAATTTTAATATCCATAGATTTTATGTCTCTTGCAAGAATCTAAACGTAAAATGCGTACAGATGGAGATACATAATTTCTATATTTTTTTAAGTAAAAACAATTGAAGATTACCTTGGAGCAGCAAATTGTACTGTGAACATATAACTTATTAGGTTTTTTTTTTTTTAATATACTAGAATTGCACTGAAAAGGAGATATCGCAAATGTTCACAAATATTAGAATAGAAAGACAAATTATGATATTTATAATCAGGGTAATAATCCGTAGAGAACTACAAAGAGTTTTTGAAAAAAAATATCGAAATAGAAATGGTCTAAATTATTTGAATGAACATTTGATTGAAGTGCAAAACTAGTCTTTTTAATTTTAATTTATTATAAATTTTTAAGGGCCTAACCACCAAATTTACTCTGTAACACCATTGGCAATAATGTAAAAAAGAAATAAAAAAATTGTTTGGTAAACAAATGTAATATCTATGAGTCAAAATTTGACAAGTGCAGATAGTACGGAAAGTATAGCTGCACTTTAGTGCAGGTAGCTTGACTCAACCTTCCTGTCTTGCGTCCACACGATCTGTGCATTAGTATTCGTATATGCGTATATTCGTGATGCATGTGTACAAATCAATCGTATATAGCACAGCTGTTGCCTATGGTTGCGTTCCAATATTCACTAGCAATACTAAAAATCTATAGTTGATGTTACGTATACTATAGACTTTCAATGCTGGTAGTAAATATCGGAACGCAGCCTATGGGAGTTTCTGATAATACTGCTTTGAGTTAGTTCCACTAGGACCGAAAGTTTCGTTAGGCACAACCATGTAGTATCTTCATGATTCATGACAACTCAATGCTGTCTTGTATTCCCATGAGATGAGTTAGTAACAGATGTAACTGGCGTAATATCTAAGACACGATATAAGGTAATAATTTTATAAAATTCTATTAGCTACGAAACAATATGTTATTATTAATTTATATTAAGTTTACATTTATTTAATTAAAATGACAATTATGTAAAATTATAATGTATTTTGAAAATTACTTCTTTATATCGTATCTTAGATATTACGTTTCTTTTACCTACTACTAACTCAACTCATGGAAATACAAGACTGCATTGAGTCGTCATGAATCATGAAGGTACTAGATGGTTGTACCTAATAAAACTAGGGCTTTCGGCCCTAGTGGAACTAACTCAAAGCGGCGTTATTAGAAGCATTCTATGTCAGTTTGTCAAAGACAAGAAAGGTAATTTTTTAACACGTTCCTTATAATACAATGTAATACAAATTACTTGTATTTTAATGAAATATATTAATGTTTATATATTTATATGTTATTAACATTTTTAGCGTATCATTTATTAAAATATAAATACACAATCATATAAAAACATTATTAAAACTTATTATATAATACATTCATTTTTGCAGTGAAATTTATTTATTTATATTCCTCTCATCGGCTCGTCCATGTAGCAATGCGGTAATTGCTGCTTTTCGATATTCACTTCCGGTAATAAAAATCTATGGTATACATAACATAAACTATATTATTTTCAATTATTATTCAAGTATTATTTTCAGTATTAATAGTGGCTGTATTGTAATGAAATTATTGATAGTGCTAAAAATTTATAGTATACGTGACACGAACTATAGCTCTTTAACTACGCTGGAACACTGGAACGCAGCTAGTGAATATCGGAACGCAGCCAACGGTTAAACGGATCGTTCTAGTGGAAGCAGCATATAGAAAGGAAAATGCTCGGAATATGCGAACTTCCAATTGTACCGCATTCTGTTTGACAGCACATGGCTTACTGTGCCGAAGATGGCGACTAAGAGTGACAGGAAACGCAAAGCGAGCGAAAAACCGGCACACGAAAGCTCTGCTTTTTATCATTTGGTTGTAACTCTTCTAGGTAATGATATTTACACTTTGCGCGCGAAAAGATTATGCCAACGGCGCGTTTGACAAGTTAAAAAATTCGTGGGTTATTTGGCAACGAAATAAACCCTGCTCCGATTCTCACAGGTTTGAGTTTCGGTTACCTGCACAGTTTGCACGTATCCACGCTGTTCGAGAATGACCGGCACTTCTCTCATCTCTCGGAAATCGAACGTGAAATGTCCTTCAGGACCGAGATGGTACGACAGTAGGTGACAGTACTTTACGTATTCGTAGTTTGCTTTGCTCCATGACAGTGTTTTCACATCTTCCTTTTTTCCCAGGGAATGTACTATTCCTATTACAAAACTATCGCCGAGTCGAACAATTTCTTCGAGGGCATGGAGAAGCTCAGCCACGACAATCTGTCCGAGTATGGGAACGTTATCGACGCTACCAGAAAGTACAGCCTTTTGCCTGAGGTAACTGCAAGCTCTTCATTATCACCTGGATGTAATTACAACGAGACTTCCTCCTGTTACTTTTTGCATAGATTGTGATAGGTTTCTTGTATCACGTGGTGAAAAATCTCGGCATCGTATCTCAGGAGCAATGTTGGGTGGTAAGACTCGCAGGATTTCTTTGTATAAAGCTAAGGAAATTCGCGAGAGTAACTGTAATTTCGTGATCCTCAGATAGAGAGAGGAGACGGACTGCCGCATGTGACCAGCTGCGAGGGCCTTGGCGTGCCTGTGTATTTCTACTTGGAGATAGTGTGGTTCACCACGATGTTCACCGGGGCGATGCTTTTTTATTATGGAACTTACCTGAGCGACTCCATCTATGGCGGACTCGTGACAATCCTGTTCTTCTTCTTCAACCACACTGAATGCACCCGTGTGCAATGGACACCGCCGTTGCGAGAGACCTTCGCGTATCCTATGCTGCTCTTCGAAATGTACAGCGTTACCTTGGCGATTAAAAAATACGCGAAACACGAATCCGACAAAGAGCCGTCTTGGTTGAAGAATAGGACTAGACAAGGATTATTCGTGGTAATATATGAAGTATTCTTTTCTCTGACGATTTACGAAGCCAATTTTTTGCTATCGCGATTTCGCCTCTTCAGGATATATTCGGCTCGACAATCTGCAGCTTGTGCACGTGGCAATTCTCGCACTTCGTGTTCGCCACGCAGATTATAGCGCTGCTGATACTCAAGTGGTTGAGGATCGTCCCGTACGATTTCTACAAGAACTTCTGCATGACTCACGCGTTAGCTATCGCGGCAGCTACCAACATAACGAACGGCACTCTCCTAGTGTCTTCGCTCTACATGTGCCTCTTGATCAGTAGCAACGCGGCCAGTCTGATCATGAAGCTGTCCCGATTCCAGAACACCAAACGCGAGATCATTCTCGAGATTGCGATGACGATCATTTTCACCAAATGGATCAAGTCCTATGTCCTGTATTCTCAGGACGACGCCCACGTGTTCAACATACTGAAGTCAAAGTTGACGGACTACAGGGACTTCCACACGATGCTCTACACTTGCTCGGCGGAATTCGATTTTTTGCAGTACAAGACGTACGAGGCAATTGTCAAGACTTTACTGTTACCAACGGCGATACTCGCCGGGATGCTTGCGTTCTACTACTGGTACAGAAGCTTCAAGACAGGTGATTATCCGCGCTGCATAGAGGCCGATATGGCGTATAACGGCTTGCAGACCGGCGCATTCATCGTCATGGCGGTTTTCATTATGAGACTGAAACTCTTTATGACGCCGCATCTCTGCATAATCGCCGGCGCGGTCTGTAGCAAACGGTATCTCGAAAAAGTCGGCTTGAAGAGCGAGCTGATGCGAGCCGCAGTCATTTTCCTTCTGGTGAGCGGCATGTCGTATCACGGTGTCGAGAGATTCAAACAGGAGCGTGGATTTATAGGTAATTCAAATCGATCGATTTTCCATCGCGCGCACTTCCAAATATTAAACAATCATGTAATTTATTCGTTTCTCACATAGGCGAATACAGCAACATTGAGCAAGAGGAATTATTCGAGTGGATAAAAACTAATACACCAAAGCACGCTGTATTCGCGGGGAAAATGTCGTTGATGGCGAATCTCATGTTGTCCACCAAAAGACCGATCATTAATAATCCTTACTACGAGAGCAAAGAGATGAGGTACGTCTTCTAATTAGATTAAAACTCTCCGCACACGAAATGCTAGTAAAAATAAACATCAGATGTTAATTTAGTTTCGAATGTTCTAAAAGAAGATATAAAAGATAGTAAATTTAACTTCAAGCAAAAACATTTCAACCGGTTAAATTTACACGTAAAAGCCTTGAGAATTAGAATTATGTGTATTTCCTGCTCTCACAGAGCAATATATTTACTTACGAACGTTTCATGACATTACAGAGACAGAACTATGAGGGTTTACGAGATCTTCAGTCGGAAAGACGCTGCTTCCGTGTACACCTCTCTAAGAAACATGAAGGTCGGTTACGTCGTATTGGAGGAACCTCTGTGCCTTGGATTCGCGAATTTGTAAGTACGAGACGAAGTCACGCTGACAGCAAGTTGCATAACGTCGAATTTTATTTCCATTCCAGGCCACGTGGATGTCAAATGATCGATTTATGGGACGTGACGGATAATGGAACGTCGAAAGCCGCAAACAAGCCGCCGCTGTGTCCCCTTCTGTTCCAAGGGAACGCGTATCCGTTCAAAAGAGCGTTTATTAACAGCAACTACGTCGTGTTGCAGCTGGACTACTCACACTACGTAGAGTTCAAGCCAAAGACTTCCATGCCACTGCATTATCAGTTCTAAATAGATGTTGCCCTCGAACAATGCGGTATATACCTTGTGAGACTGTAAAAAAAAAAAGAACTTATTTTTCTTAAAACAAAAGAGAACTATGTATATGCAGAAATCTATATATATACATATATGTATACATATATATTTTTTAATACAGAGATTCGCACGCGAGCGAGTTCAATGTTGACGCCGCGCGATCTCAGCAAAGTCTATCCGTAGATATTGTATATATTATAAACTGTGAAGGGGCATTTAGGTATTTTAAGACACGCACAATGTTCCCGGCATTACACAACAACGCCAATATATTGTTTAATCCGTGAAGAGAGCCTTTCTCTGTCTCTAGAATTTGCAGCTCTTCATCTTAATATTCGCAGAATAATTTCCAAATGCAGCTTGTATATCGCTATCGTACAGCAGCTGTCGATGAAACATGAAAGTTTCGTACATTAACACACATAGCTATGTAATTCGCTAAATGCCGTGATAATGGAAACGACATGCCATTTTTAGTCGACACAGATAAGAATGCACATGATAGCGTAATGCCTCGTTTCACAACACGTGATGTACACATTTGTGATAATTTTCTTATACTTAAGACGCGTTTGTCGATAATGCGCCTTCGACGAAACGAACAATTCGTAGACACATACACAATTGTTATACAAACCCAATCATCGTGTTCATGCATCCCGCTGTAGAGAGAGAAAAGACGAAGAAGCGCAAAGGCATCTGTGCCAACGGTCAATATCGCTACCTATTTATATGTACGAATCTATTCCCTCGCATTTCAATGAATTTCTCATTTCACCGACTAACGGCACTCTCGCAGCGCACGCATACCGGACAATAAATCCTCGCTGTGTCGCGTCGAAGTTACGCTCGTTAGATCGCACCTGTCTACTTAATCGTACCGTATGTGACCATATATAAATGTTATCATAATTTTTTAAAATAAAGACATTCTCAACATATGTGAAAATGCAAAGGAAGAAATTTTTGTCGCGCCCTGAACGCTCATTCGCGCTTCTTTTCATCTGTAAAATCGACGACCCCGTGGCTCTTCTCCGCCGTCGATGGAAGATCGATGGGGAGCACGATCGGGATGATAATGCACGATGGGGAGCGCGGCTCGAAAATTTGCATTTCTGCGTGGCTTTCCGCCCGAATGATCCCAGGTGTGGACTCGCGGGAGATGCCCCGGAAGAAAAATCGAACCGCGCGGCGAAGATAGCTCCGTTATAACGCACGTAGCACCTTCACTCCGGAGCTGTAACAGATAGTATAGTCGAGAGGCAGCAGCCTTTGGTATACTACGTTGTGCCGCTGACCCAAATGAATCCTGGCCGCCAGTCAGTCCCGCTCCGGGCTTCTTCGCGGCATTATTGCTCGCTCGGCGTTCTCCGCGCTCGGACTCGGCTCTACCTGTCAATTTTCTGCCGCTCTTTCTGTTCTTTTCATCAACGCCGACAAGCGTGGGAACCCAAGAACGTCGAGGGGCTCTAACGAGCATTGTCGCATCACCGTTCCACCCTCGTTGTTCCTCCCCCGGCGCAATCGTGTCGAATTTTGCCGTGGTGTGACCATTTGTGATCGCTCCGAGAGGACGCGCAGTGCCGATTATTATGAATTTTACCATGACCGACTGACGCCTCGGAGATCTCGCGAAAATCTCGCAGAGAATTCATCCGCGCGATTTCGATCGTTCGCGCGCCAGGCAGCCGACGCAACCGTCTCGATCTCGGCTGTGCGATCCCGCTGATCGATCGCAGCTTGAATCGCGGGGATCGAATTCCTCCCCGTGGCCTGGTGTATCGTGCGTGCTAAAACGGTGCCGCTGTTCGTCCGCGAGTGAAGGCACTCTCCGGGTTTAGACGGTTCCACCAGCTGCCGCCCGTCAAAGCCGGGAGAGCGACGAGAAGCAACGCGGAAAGACGCGATCTGAAAATACACATCCCGCGGATACGTGGATCGGCCGAGTAGGAGCGGCCGTGCAGAATGTGAGAGGGTGTCGTTGCCAAAGAGTGAGACGAGTTCGCAGGACATCGGCAGGACCACCGGCTCTACCCGACCGGAGCACGCGCATCCTGTGCCAGGCTCGTCCTAGCGATGCGACATTCCACGCTGCTCCCACGTAGTCATTGACAATCAGCAGTGAGTAGAGAAGGAATAAGTAAGCGATTAGGAGATTACGATGAAGATATGTTAGGAATATTTATTGCGACTTTTGAACGCGCACATTCATGCAATTTCGGAGTCGATTTTTCAAGAACAGTTTTTCAACTTAGATTGAAGTTCAAAACTCTGTTCTAAGAATGTGTTTGAACGTTGAACATTGAACGTTTAAACGTTGCTTAAACTGAAATCTAAGTTGAAGTTCCTTCTACTGAAGAACCAGCCGCCTCACAATATTATTATACAATTCTATCGTATCTGTAGAGAGAAATAATTGCAAGTTACATAAGCAAGCTGCGCAGGTTGTGGACGCGAATGACGCGTTTGAAATTTTCAGTTTTTTTTTCTCTTCGCCGGGAGGATCCAAATCGTGCCTCAATGTCCCAGAATAACGATCTACTCCGCTGCTCTTTTTCTAATTTCCAACTGGCCGGCTCGGAGCACGGCGGAACGTCAAGGACGTGTCTTCCTCGCGTCCTTGCGTCGGCTTATGGACGGTGCATTAATTCGCTCAATGAGCATAACAATGTAAATGCAGCCCTCAATCAGATACACCGTCCGTAGTGGCCGTTCCTCTGGAGTGCCGCAATTTCACGGTAATACTCGCTCCACCACTGCGGAATATTATATCTGTGATTGCCGGTACGGATTTTGAATATGTAGCGCGCGTGCCTCTGCGCGCCACTCCGCTCGGCAGACATATAATTTTGTAAGCACGTAATCCGCATTTACATCGGAATCCGACACGCATAACGTAGAGAAGGAGAGGGAGGGAGAGAGAGAGAGACCTGTTCTCGTTGCACAACTGCAATGGACGCGATTCGCGACGCGTACACACTAATGTTGCTACAAATCCGCGATGTGCGAGTCTGAATTCATCAATCAGGTCGAATCTTCCGATGACGGAGAACACTGGTCGATGACGAAGCGCGAGTGGGCGTGCAATATGCATTTTGCTCTCGCGAGCAAAAGGAGAAAAGTAACTGTACAAGAGACGCACGAGAATAAGGGAGTAGACATGCATTCTTCGGTACCGTTTCTCGCCGTTGTAAATCGACTCGCAACGCTATATCGAGCGCGATCGGTAGCAGAAGCTTCGCAATACGCGTAAAACCCGTTCCTCTTTGGCCTCGAAACCGCCGAGCGTGCGCGGCACCGCGCTCGGTCGGATCGGGTTTAGGAATTTGGCACATGCCGAGTTAGGAGTGCTTCCCTCAGTCGACGCTTAGAGCGAATAGAGAACGAAAAAGATCGGCGAATAAAGATGCAACAACAACAACAACAAAGACATGCCAGTTGTCATAAATTTCATGATGAAATTATCGATTACCGGAAAACACAAGATTCCTCTTCTGTTTCTTACTTATTCTCTGAAGAATTCAAAATTATTTCGGAGAAATCGCTCACTTATTCCAGAGAAAGTCCGACGCAGTCGACATTTTCATTCTGCAATCATTTTCTCCCCGAGTAATTTTTACCTGCGGCCGCAGAGAGTATACCTCGCGCGTGTGATTTTAATCGTAGGAAAGAATTTTGATCGTAACCAAAGCGAATGTACGCGCCTAATCGTGGCGAGCGGAGCGACAGATCGACGGTGTCGGTTACTTTCTCAAAGCACGTTCGTATTCGTAACCTACTTCGAACGGCGATGCAGTAACCGGGTGCAGACAGCAGGACGGTGTCCGTGCCAAGACTCGAATTAGAAACATCTAATTCGTCAGCCTCGGCCACGGTGCTCGGTGTCACGTTCGCTCCTCTATCGCGTTGGACTAATACTGTCCCCACATCGCACAAAAACAGATTAAATCACGAATTAAAAGAAATCAACCAAAACTCTGTAAGAATAATTTCCAGAATTGGACGTAATCCCATATAGCACAAATGTTTATTAGATATCCTAAGAACGTTCTAAGAATATTCGTATATTCATAAAATATTCGAATATTCATAATTTTTAGAATATCTATTGGATATTTGTGCTGTATGGGATGATGGATAACAAGCATTCTAAAAGATGAACGGAAAGATATCACAAATTGAAAAATTGTCAAGCAAAATCCTGACTTCGAGATAAATCCATGTAAAGTCTTTTTATCTTTTATAATTCGAAGCATCACTGTAAAGATACGTCAGTTTGTATTTTATTATTTACATAAATGTAGTCGTTCGTTTGTAAGTCAATAAACGACGTAGGATTCCAGAAAAGTTACTTTATCTTTGTTACCCGTCCACCGGGTGGTCTCACCGTTTTACCGAGGAACCGTGAAATGGAATCCCAAGGTGGAGGTCGCCAGACTCTCGTCGACATTCTTTCGGAATCGGTTAGTGTGTGAACGCGGAAGAGAGAGGAAGAAAGAAAAAGATCAAATCGGAGAAAGGAGGAGGCGCAGATAATGGACGGCTTATCGCAAAAGTTTCACACGACCGAGTTAGAGCACGATCCGCCGGGAGGACGAACGCAGCAGCGATGACACGAGATCATTTTCATGTAGGCGCCGCGTCCCAGCGTCAGCTCGCGCTAATTGAACGAAGGTCATAATCATAAATGTAATTCCGCCGCCCGCGCTCGCTCCGTTTATTTCACATCGCGAGCGTAAGGCGCGATCGCTCACCGCTCTCCAATGTTCTCCGTACGCGCCCGTCGTCGCCGTTGCACGCGTTGAAGTCACCACGCTTGCGGCATTCGGTCGCACGCTGCTCTTCCGCGTCAACACGCTCGAGCGTTGCTTGCACGTTCACGCATTCCGCGCGTTCGAGACCTCCTGACACCTGACGGGATATTCCAAGAGGAGAAACGAACCTTGGAGTGATTCGAGGCTGACTTCTCTCGACCAAAGATATGTGGAAATCGCGTGAGAGATAATTTTTTAACCCTCCACGTGCAACGTTGGGTCGATGAGACCCGAAAGAATATTCGACCGCTCGTTAACTTTCTTAAAGGATCCGAGAAAACCTACTTAACACTACCTAATAATGTCATGCTGTTTAAAGATTTCTATTTTGTTACACGACTACCTCGCAGTTGAAACTTTTCTGTATTTCTAAAAAGAAAATGATGTTTAATAAAATTGAAAAGTAGTTTAAAGTTGTCCGAGAGGCCCAGGTCGTTCTATATGTCCCAAAAGATATGATGTAAACAAGGAATTAACTTCCAATGTCGGAGAAACCTACAGAACTCTTGAAAAAGTCACGCTTCGAACGCGCGACCGAGAGAACGCGTGAACGCGTTGGAGACAGAGTCCGAGCTGGTCGAGCAGCAAACGTACAAAGTGGGTTATATGTGCGATTTGAGGCTGCGCAACTGTGGCTATTCTCCGTGAAAAGTAATTGATTATTCAACGACAGATTCAAATCAGGATGTGATAGCGATAGTGAGAGAGACACAATGCGGGCTACGTTTAGGAAGTACTTTACTTGCACAATGCTTTAACCGTGTTACCAAGTGCAACCGTGAGCGATATCTATTAAATGGAAAGCTGTCTCTCGCTTCGTCTACACGCTTCGGCTATTTAGTCGATCGGTTTCTAAACTTGCCAGACTTTCGTAGATTTCATTCCCCACTGACGCAGCGACTCCTTCGATCGCCGCTTCTTCGGACACCACTCCTTCCTCATTGTGTGTATTCATGAAGCGCGCGCGCGAAGAGAATCGTAAACATGATATATGGCAGACCATTCGATTTGATTTTCTTCTAAGCGGGGGATTGTTGAAGGATCATTAATAACGACGACGATCACTTGTCTGATGAGTAATTTATTTCCACTGCTCACACAACAAAATCAAATTGTCGACTTAAAGACTTGATGATCTTTTGATGACCTGATAATAAATATTTCAACTCGTGTAAAAATTTCCCAAACATTCCGAGGTATTGCATAGATTCCCAGCAGATTATCCAAACTTGTTCCAAATAGAGGGATTGTATTATGATAGCAATTGGAAATCCCATTCTTATCCTAACTATAGATAATTTTCTGGAATGTAATTGAAATTTATTTCAATTTCTCAAATAATTAAAGTTGAAATAATTAAAATGGGAAACACACACACACTCAAAAGCAGAAGAAAAATAACGTATCAAAAGATGAAAGAAAAAAGAGGGAACAGAGAATAACAAAATGATAATTAGCACTTTCATAATTATGGTTTGTAGAAATATAAAGTCTGTTCTTTTTAAAATATAAGTTGTTATATAATTATTCTTATAACTTATCAATTGTTAATAGTAAATAATTACGATACATTTGAATGTTTAATATGATGTTAAAGTTTTACATTTAAAGTAAAAATATAATATGCATTGTTTTATATTTAATACATATTCATAATTTACTTCTTACTAAAAAAGAAATGGAGTAAAATACTCAAAACAGTTTATTTATGCTTTTTAAGTGTTTATACTTTTAAAATGTGCATAAATACATAAAGTGTTTCAGATATTTTCTTCGACATAAGTATAAAAAAATAAAAATAAATATAAAATAGAAAACAGAACCCATCATTTTTGTTGGGAAATTAAAATAAATTCCCTATTAGATTCTAGAAAATTTTCTATACGGCGAAATCTTATACAAAACAAAAAGATTCTGTTGAAAATGAAATCTGTCTTTAATGAAATCTCTTCGTTGTATACGTGAACGCATATTTTAATGATACTCCCATATTCGGAATTCGAAATGTACCGAATATCTTTCGACTTATCTGGAACAGAAACAGAGAGAGAAAGAGAGAAAGAAAATGCACATATTTTAATTCTGGATGCGACGCATCGTTGATATCCTAGTTTCGGTCGGAGTTACACGGTCGCGTTCGGAGTTGAATGTACGACGAAAACTTGGGTCAATAGTTGCCTGGATCGTTTTGTGCCGCATTCGTGGCGGCTCGGGGGATCCTGAACCGCGCAGGATCCTGCGCATCTTCACCCGGGACGGGATCTCCTCTGCGGAGATATTATCTCTGTGAAACTGGTCCGTGGTCCGCCTGCACCGCCGAAAGAAGGTCGGGCACCGGTCGGAGCGGGACAGCGTCATCATCCCCTCGACTGGCGGCAGGTTCACCTCCGCGAGCCGTTTTTCTGACCTTGGTCCCTTCTGCACCTCTCGGCATTCCAACCTAATCGAGATACGCGTCCCGCTGACAAGTCCTTGATCGGAGGCCTATACGTGTGGGATACATTGCGATGGACGCGCCTTGATTGACGTATCCACCTTCGACCTCGAGCGGCGTAAAACACTTTACATAATGCCGTAAAGCAAACTCGCCTGATCATCTCGCGCGGACTAATGAGCCGCGCTTACGCTTCTCATGAGCGGCAAAGCAGCGTGCACGCGACGACACGAATTTTATAGAGCACTCATAAGTATATTCACAAAACTATATGCGAACTATCGAGATATTAACTAACTTGTTTTGTAGGAAATGTTGCCTCGACAAGATAAAATTATACCGGAACTCAGACACCTTATATGCCAACAGGAAACATAAAAGATATCGTCTCGTTAATAATTATGTAATTCAGCTTTCGCGATATAAAATTTCTATTAAAGATGTAGTGTTATTTATCAGTATGTTAATAATAAATTTGCCGCATGATTGCGCTGGTTCTCGTTTAATTTTAATTTTTATGTAAGACCTCGTATGTCCAGACGGTTAGCATCGAATTCGAGAGGAGAACTCCGAGAGGTCGCTTATACCGTTGAGAATTAAATCGCCGTTTGCCTCCGGTCGAGCAAGAGTCCGTAATATAAGAGACAGAAACAGAGAGAAAAAGAGAGGGACACTTTAAAAGCGACATGGACCTCCACTATCGCAAGGTTCGACTTCCTACTAATGCACTGAACATGTCGTCTCGCCGGCAAAGGAATTCCAACTTGGATAGTAACAACCTGAGGGACAACGTATAAACCCCTGTCGTTGACTCACATTTCTAATTTTACCATATGTTTAAGAGCGGATAATTAGGTCGGCTTTTAGCGATGGCTCGTAAAATGTGGCGGCAAAAAAGAGAAAGAGAGAGAGATCCTCTGCCTTCGTTTGCCGGACCACGTCGCACGCAAAACTCCTCGGTGAACTTTCCTCTCGGAGTAACCCACATCTTTCTCTTCCTCTCAGCTGGCAGAAGCGCGGAAATAAACCTGCGGCGGAGTCGAGCCGAGTCGATTACACGAGCCGAGTATAACAGCGTCGCCGGGAGACCCTCGGACTAGTTTTCCCCGGGCGACATTGTTATCACTCGCGGGAAAATTAACTCGGTTCTCCTGTTCGCGCAACCGGTATAGCATGGCGATGATACTCGAAGCTATGATTTCGCGGTGATCTAACGACGCGCAATTGAAATATACACGCAGTATACAATAGTACTTTAACGATCGATTTTTCGTCTAAAAAAATGGAATTTCATAAGGAAGGCTTTATCTATATAATATAATAGCACATCTGTGCTTGAACTCAAATTAGCCCTTTTATATATTGGGAGTACAAATAAGTCTCCGCCGTTTGACAAAAGATGGCCCCACCAGTAAGTTATGGTTGAAATTGTCAGATATAAAACGTCATATCGTAAGGTTGGACATCTGGCAACACCATAACCTTGAAATATTAGCGATTTTGTATCAGCATCACATAATTTTTTTCGTGCAAAAATGTCGAGTTTTGAGCCGAATAAGCGTCATTTGCGGGAACTTTTGATTTACTTCTTTAATTTGAAGAAATCTGCAGCTGAGGCGCATCGATTGTTTGTAGAAGCATATGGTGAGGCTGCTTTAAGTGAGAGAAGTTGTCGTGAGTGGTTTCAAAAGTTTAAGAACGAGTTTGACGTCGAAGACAAAGAACGTAGCGGAAGGCCGAAAGTGTACGAAGACGCGGAATTGGAAGCATTATTGGAGGAAGATTCGTGCCAAACGCAAGAAGAACTTGCACTTACATTAGGAGTAACTCAACAAGCAATTTCACATCGTTTAAAATCATTGGGAATAATTCAAAAGCAAGGAAATTGGGTTCTATATGAACTGAAGCCGAGAAACGTTGAACCGATTTTGCACATGTGAAATGTTGCTTGCCAGGCATAAACGAAAGGGTTTTTTGCATCATATAGTCACTGGTGATGAAAAATGGATCCACTACGATAACCCAAAGAAGAGGAAATCATGGAGGTCACGTGGCCATGCTTCAACATCGACAGCCAAGCCGAATATTCATGGAAAAAAACTCATGTTGTGTATTTGGTGGGATCAGCTTGGTGTCGTATGGTGGTGGTGTATTATGAGTTGCTCAAACCGAACGAAATCATTACTAGGGCTCTCTACCGAACACAATTGATGAGATTGAGCCGAGTACTCAAGGAAAAACGCGCCCACTACTATTCCAGACATGACAAAATTATTCTCCTGCATGATGATGCTCGTCCACATGTTGCGGCGCCGGTCAAAATCTACTTGGAAACACTCAATTGGGAAGTTTTACCCCACCCGCCGTATTCACCAGACATTGCTCTCTCTGACTATCACTTGTTTCGATCGATGACGCTCGGCCTATCTGAGCAGCACTTCACATCATATGAAGATACCAAAAATTGGGTCGATTCGTGGATAGCCTCAAAAGATGAAGCGTTCTTCCGACGCGGTATCCGTATGTTGCCTGAAAGATGGGAAAAAGTAGTAGCTACGATGGACAATACTTTGAATAAAACATAAGGTTCTTTCACAATAAATGCCCAATTTTTGATGAAAAAACGGCGGAGACTTATTTGTACTCCCAATATATTTTTTAAATTTAATTTTTTTGAGTTCTTTTTCGGTTTTTTAATAAAAAAAATAGAATTTCCCACATTAAAATGTCTTAAAACGCGCGCCCCAAAGCTTACAGAGATTTCTAACGTTTCAAAATTAAATATTCTATACTCACACGTTTTTTCTCTTCCTTTTCTTTCACACCTTTTATCTACTTTTCTTCACTTTCTTTTTGCTCGTATCTTTCGTTCATTCTGCAATCCAAGAATTTTCTCTCGCAAGTGAAAAGCGTGATTAAATAATGAAATAATGAAATGACGATTTTGCACCTTCGTGAGGTAAATTCAGGACACTCTGTATGCATACGTAACTACGACGAACCCGATCCTCAGCGAGACCAGAAACAGGAACGTTCGTATCACCGTGCTCAAACGGGATCTAGATTATTACGTAATAGCGCAAACGATTATCGCTCCCTGCCTGGCTTGAAAGCTGCTCGCACTCGTCGCCGCTTGAAACACGAGCGCCGCTCATTTTTCCGTTGACATCCCGGATCGTTTTCACGCCGGGGCCGCTACCGTAATCGCCGCTCGTCGATTATCCAATTTGCCGGAGAGAAAAGACCCGCGGTCCGCAGTTACCGGGCGAACGGATATTTACGGGTCCGCCGTGCGGAATGCGAACGCTCATTCGCGCCGTTCGCACGTGAAAGTGCGCGCGCCCGCTGAGAAAAGAGGAGAAGGCACGCGACCCGCAGGCATTCGGAAACACGCCGGGAGATAAAAGATACATATTTACCATTCCTCGGGCATTGAATTCGATGCGTTTTCGATAAGCAGCGCGCGAAAGTGCTATAACTCACACAGTTCGCAGCGCGGCTGGTTTATGGGAAACCAGAGTTTCTCGTGTTTCTCCCTTTACGGGCGTAAAATAGCGCGAGCGTAAAGAACCTTTATCACGATGTCCGCGCGGAGTGTGATCGATTTTTACCGGGTGATATTTTTAATACGAAAACCGTGCCGGTGCGCGGAACGCGATCCATTTTCACCGGGACGCGTGCAACACGCGGTAATTTGATCCGGTTACTCTCTGTCTCCTTTATTGCGATATTCACATTATCTCGCAATTTGTTGCCGCGTGCGCAGGTGCCTTTATCGCAATAATTGGCGCGATCGCAACAATTATTTTCGCAGCACGAAGCAAAGATCCGGATGAGACGCTCTACCGTTCTCGGTCGGAAGGCGCCGCGGGAAACGACCGTGTCGTTACGCGACCGAGATGCGTCTTCCTCTTCCTACGTCCGCATATCGCGCGTAACTCCGTAATAATAACGAGAACGGTGCATCGACATCGGCGACGACGTGCAAGGGGAGCATTTCTCGCGATCCCGCCATGAGGGAAATTCGTTGCCGGACGCGGCGAGCACAAGTCGACTTGGACGATAAATTAGACCGCGACGCCGGCACCGCGCGGAATAGAAAGTTGCCTCGACTTGCGCGCGGTATGAGAAGCGTCGAGGAAAGAGAGATGGAAAACGTGCCGAGACTTCGTACGAGGGGGAGAATGGAGTGAAGTAATGTTTATTTCTTCTCGCGGGACAATAACTCACAGATATATTTTGTTTGGACGCGCGTTTGCAAATCTTCTTGAGAAACCCGAAGCGACGCGAACTCCGCCGCAAATAAGGAAAGGGATGTTAACTGAAAAAATGGGACACGCAATGTACTCGTGTGAAATTTATTTGTCGTTCACAGAGAGAGAGAGAGAGAGAGAGAGAGAGAGAGAGAGAGAGATTTATCTCTTTTAACGGGAAAAACTCCTTCAACAAAAAGTCTATATTTCTCGAGTTCAAGGATATCGATCGCCAGAACTCCACGGAATAGTTGTAATATATATATATATATGAGGTCTTCTCTTGAAGGTCTTTGTATTCGTACATATCGTATTGTAAGCTTCTGACAAATGTGCATGTGAGAGAGTAGATTTCATTTTATAGTGTTAGATAAATAATCCACTCTCTTGACATACAAGGCAATAAAAACTGTGCACAAATATGCGACGTAATTCGCGCTCGAGCAAGTGCTTAATTCTTGGTAAGAATTCCTATGAAACGTAAATCAGACTATGAGAACATGAAATGTTGATTAAATTGAAATAATTTAATTGAAAAGTATGTGATGTAATGGAGAAATAATACGCACGAAAAAAATGAATAATTATAATAAGATAATAATAAGATTAAATTAATAATAATAAGAGAGAGAAGATAAGAGAATCGGAGAGAAATGAGGATAGAGAAAGGAGATACCTAGCGTGAAAACATCGCATTCCCTCCTCCGCGACCTCCTCAGTGACATTTGCACGCTCTTCCTTCTGCGCGTTAATAGCTCGACTACCACCGTTGTTGATTAACAATAATCCACCGCTCTTCCTCGTGCGCGAATATTCGACGTGGCACGTTAATTGCACGGGCTTTCATCGAGATTAGGATATCACCACACTCTCACTGGAAACAGTCTTGTTTCGTTCCGCGCGGGAGGAGAAATTATACGCGAGTCGCCCTCATGAAATCGCGCTCTGTGTCGCGCGTATACCTGACGCTCGCCGCGAAGCTATTGACACCCTTAAAGACGTTAAAATTTCGATATCCGCGAGGCGGTATAATGCGAGAGATTTATTAATAATACCTTTGTGTTTACATTATTTCAGTGAGAAAGTTCAAGTCGATTTTTATATCACATTTGGTTGAATATATTGTATCCAATGAAAATAAATTACTCATCAATCAAGTAATAAAGGAGATTAATTTATCTTCAAGCGTATAATATATAGATATATTATTAGCCATAATTTACTTTTAATGATATATGTGTATCATATATAAAGATTGTCAACATTGCTATTTGTATCACTCAAGTGTAATTTATTGAATGTCGAAGCAATCTTTCCGGCTGATCCGATATTCGATATCGTACACCGCGATAATGTGCAGGACATAATCGTTCATTAATCACTCATGCAATCATCGATTAGTTAACTCTATACGGCGCTTGTTCTTCCTCCGCAGAGATGCGAAGCGAGGTGGGCGAATGGCTGGCCACGTGCGTAGGTTCGCCGATATGCATCCTGCTGCTGTCATGGTCTCTGCTGATCTACCAGAATCAATCATCGTCCGCGAAAAGGAAGATCGACGTGCTGACGGTCGCGATACTCTCTCAAAGCCTCGCGCATCAATTGGGCCTGCTGTTGTATGCGATTCTCACCTTGATCCGTCCAGCAAATCACTTTGGAGGTAAATCGCTATTTAACTATACCAATTTCTCGGCGCAACAGCTCCCCGCGACAACACAGCGCAACGATGCATCTCAATTATGGATGATACAAAAGCGTTACTTGTTAATTTATTTATTTATACGAGAACTAAAGCCATTGTCGGCACAAATATCGTAGACAGAAGCAAATCGTATCACATTATACTCGCAAAAATTCGCCACCAAAATTCAACGGCACACCGTGTATAACGCCACGTACTTTCCACGGTCATGGGATCGTTCGCCTCTGTGGAATTCGTCCCAGCCGCTTTCCAAACGCCCATGTCATGCAAATCAATACGTCGGGAACAGATCAGAGGCGGCCAATTTGCAAAAATGTCGCGACGATGCCGTATTAATTCCGCACGCGAGTCGCGGTCATTGAACAAATCGCGTGCTTCTTGTCATAGAGCTATGCTCGACGCTGGTGTGGGTGCTGAACTCGTCGAGCGTCCTCCAGGAGTTAACCCTGACGTCGATCGCGGTGTTCGCCGCGATCAGCAGCCGTGACGAAGCCGTGAACCTCACGAAGAACCACCTCAAGTATCACCTGGTGAGCCTGAGCGTTATCAGCGCCTGCATCGGCGTCACAGGCGTCCTCAATTTCGAGCCGGAGGTCTGCGTCTTCCTCGCCCATGAAATCTCCCACAAGTACGGGATCTTCGTCAATTCCCTGAGGAGTTTGCTGGTTCTCACGTCTCTCTTCGGAGTGCTGGTCGCGCTCTTCAAGAACGTCTGCCGCGCCCCGGCCTCGGAGCTGCTCAAGTCGGTCTCCGATCTGTCCGAGGCGAGCTCGAAGAACTCCTCGGGGGCGTTCGAGTGTCACCCCCAGCATTGGGACCCATCCAGCGGCTCGTGCACCAGCGGCTCCACCAACAGCAGGGCGTGTCTGAGGAAGAAGAGGGTGCAGGTGGACGAGGCCAGCGGCAGATCCACCGTCTACAGCATCCTCTTCGTTTGCTACGTCTTCGAGCATCTGCCCATCCTGGTAATTACTTGATCAGTCGTCTTCTTATTTATTACTCTTGTTATTATTATTGCTGTTGATAGTTCATCCGCTGGCCGATCGATCTCCAGCAACTCGACCATGACTCGATGTCGCGCGTAAGACCGGTTTCCGCACTGTCGGATCGGCGAATGAATTAAAATACGAGCTGTATGATTGCGCATCATTAAGCGCGCCGCGCGAACGCCGACGTTGCCACGCACTAATTGGATATATCTCGAGAAAAGAACGAAACGGCAGATTATTACCGAGTTTCTCGTTCCTCCTGGTGTAGCTCATTTCCTTATTGAAAATTGAGTGTCAGCACGACAGAGCCGGGAAAACTCTAAGCGGAAAATTATCCCGATCGTATTCGCATAATCTCGTTATCATGACCCGTCAAATCGAAGGTCCAACAGCGTTTCTAATTTATGTAAAATCATAAAACGCCGTGTAAAATTATAAAAAATCCGTTTCTAATTTATGTAAAATCATAAAACACCAATCTGAGTTGCGAAGTGGCCCGTTTCCTTCGCATGGTTGCTTTAATTATTGTTATTATTACTTTCGTATCGGGGACCTGGGCGAAACGACGCGAGGACGACGACGACTATGGTGACGGTAATTGTCGGTCCGAGCAATGGAATTTATCGAGGCGGGGGAACGCGCAAAAAGCATGAGATTTATTAAATGCCTCGTGCCGCTAGATCGCAACAAAATCGAGTTCTTTTCTTTTTTTTTTTTGGCCGACACTGAAACCTTCCTTCGACGCGAGCGTCTCGCTCGTATAAGAGGGAGATATTTCGCAATATCCTCGAAATTATGCGCGCCAAGCCAACCGTGACGATGTTACATAGCTAAAAGTGACCGACCCAATTTATGACACGCCCTCAGTTATGCTTCCCGGCACGCCAAATCACCGAGGATATCCCGTACCTTATCCGATATACTTTTTTTTAACAAATTCGCTTTCAACATGTACCAAACCTCGAGCGAGGTCGAGTCTCTCATTAGACTCAGTATCAAGGACTTTAGAAGAATTTCTCTTTTTTTTTTAATTTTCAGAAATAGAAGAACCTTTTTCTCTCTCTTCTTTAAACGTTGCACAAGCGCGTACATTTTTTATATGCCGTTAAATGAATCGTTTCTGCTGCGAGTTAGAGATAGGGGAGACCCGGACTTATTGGTACTAATTGAGGCTAGTTGGTACATGGAGTAAGTTATGACATGTGATATAGCTTTAAAATGACGAACTATATAAAAAAATGTAGTCTTGCGGCAGAAACGTTACGATAATGTTTTAATTATCTGTTTCAGACTAAATAGCGTCTGAATTTTCCAAAATAAGTAATATTCTGCAGTTTTGTATAATCAACAGTAAAATAAATCAGTCGTATATTAAATAATATATTTATAAATCTGGCATCGTTGTGTATATAATTCCAGCTGTTTTTCTTTATGCATGTGATAAATTATGAAAGAAATAGTGCACTAACTAGTCTCTTCTGTCTTACATTTCGCGCTGCGATGGCCGGACGAGTTGCCCGGCAGTTACATCAGTACAATTACATCACCGTCGAAAGGATTTTCGTACGAGCGGGCGTAAAAATGATCGGCGTACGTTGCTTCTTTCAAGGCGCGCCATCCGGAAGCGCGGCGGACCCTACGCTCGTAAATTCCGCACTACGCGAGAAAGTGGTTGCGGAACAAAGAAGATCGGGGCGAGGAGGAGAAGACGGAGGACGGTCGGGAAAAGGGTCGGTTGCCGATGGGAGGCGAAATTCGAAAGCGCGTTCTTAATTCGGGAACGGCAGCCTTAATCGGCCGCGGCAAAATTAAGATTCGCGACGGCGCCCGACGTTCCGCAAAAGTCGTCCCGCGGAGAAACTTCCCTGACCCTCCTCATTAATATTAATGATCGTGGCTATTACACGCATGATGCATACCGTGTTTACATACACGATATAGGAGCGACGCGCGCGCCAATTAAGTGAATTTGTCGTCAGGTGGACGATCTCGCGCGGCCGAGATGAATTCGCAGGGGATCTTAAGATCGCGCGTGTCGTACGGCGGCGACGATCTCGAGACTAAACTCGCGTGACACCGGCGTGTTAGTTGCACGAGCCGGAATGTCCGGAGTGAACGGCCGCTCTTATTTTTTGTGAATCATCATTACCACCCCAATCGCTCGGCCAATTACGAAACGAAACGCGCGAGCGCGAATCCGTGCGTCCGCACATATTAGCTCGTTGTGAAATAATTATCGGGACACGGCCCGTCGAAATAAACACCGTTCTCCGTTCTCGCAAGCGGACAGCGTGACGGCCGTTACACCCGTGCTTTTTTTCTTCCTCTCGACGATTAAACCAACCAATATCGATGCGCATGTTCCGATTCCAGTCTCACGCGATGAATGTCTGGACGGTCTCGTCGAAGTTCGACACGAAATGATTACTACATCTGGAAAATATTGTACACTGAGGGAAAAATTCACTAAATTTTAAAAAACGTTAGTTTGGATAGTACTGTGAAGATATTTGTTTGAATTAAGTAATTATTTTCTAAAATTAAAAAAACAAATTTATATTTAAAACTTCTTTATTTAATTTTATAAAATAATTACTTAATTTGAACAAATCTTCACAGTACTATCCACACAAACGTTTCCTGAAATTTAATAAATTTTTTTCTCAGTGTAGTAAAAATTACGTTAGACTCATATCACTTCATAATGTTCTTTGTAAAGCTGGACTATACTAACATTGTAATATAATTTACTATAGAGATATGTATGTTTGACGATCTCTATCTGATATACGATATAAAAAACTTTCAAGTAGTGACAATAATTTTATAATAAGAGGCAAACGTATTTTTAAATAAATATATAGTAATATCGGTTACAGTTTTGTATCGTCCAAAATTACAGAAAATTTGTTGTAAGTTTTATTTCAACATTTTCTTCGTGCAGCACAACCATAAATTTTCCGTTATGTTTCACTTACCTGAATGAAATTTACTTCAAGAGTTTCTTTTACCGAGTATCTAACTTTGTTTCTTCGCGATTTTCATCCTCTTGATATCGATTTAATTAAGATCTCTTTGAATTTTTCTCTCTCTCTCTCTCTCTCTATCTCTTTTTTATCTCTCGAACATACGAGATCGATGGTGCTTCTTCCGACACTTTTTGAAAGTCGTTTCTCGGTTTAAACGTGAATGATCTTCGTTCCTTTTCGATCTCGCCGATGATCGTGAATTCGCAATCGCGCGAGATATCTCACGCCGATGATTTCCCGCACATTGAGTAATTGTTATCCGGCCTGAGATCGGTCGAAATCGGCGGTGATCGCGCTACCAAGCAAACGCGAGGAGCGTGGCCGTCGGCGCGGACGTTACGCTCGCATTTCCCACTGTCAATTAAAGTAAAACGCCTAATGTCCGTCCGGGGTTTAGCCATGATATTCGCGCGGCTGAAATCGGCAATGGAGAAACTCCCGTCCATGGAGACGGTGAAGAATAGACCGCGAAGAGAGCGAGGAAACATACACGAAAGGAGAGAGAGAGGCATGACGCACCCCTATTTATTGTGGCAATCATCGCGCCAATTGGAGCGATATGTTCAAGAGATAAAAGAAGGAGAGAGAAATTTGGAGAGACTTTAATTAAATCGGTATTAACAGAATAAAAATCAGAAAAACAAAGATACTGCGTAAAAGGAATTTTTGTGGTGTGTGAAGAAACAAATTTAATTCAGGGAAGCGAAATATAACGGAAAATTTATGGTTGTGGTAGCCATCACTTCAACCGAAACGAGATACATTCGTAAGAGAGAAAGAGAAAGAACGAGTACGAGAGAGAGAAAGAGAGAGAGAGAGAGAGAGAAAGAGAGAAAGAGAGAAAGACGAGGTCGGTAGTTGCGTGTACACACTTCCACACGCGTGGCGTATTAGCACTCGCTCTATTCTCTAATTAAGGTACAACTAGTTTCGATTTCATACCTCGGACCAGACCGGCCGTTATTCACGTAACCAGCGGTACTATCGTGCGTTATACCGTTCGCGCGAGAATATACAGCGCGAGACAAAAGTACGTTAAAGCTACACAGGAGAGAGGCCTATTATTATCCATTAATTAACAACAATTTAATTATCTTGTCGCAATTAATTAAAATTCCCCACATGAAATAGCTATGTCTGAAACAAAGTGTTGCTATTCTCACGCGGATTCATATTAACGTGTCGTTAAAATTCATACTTATTGTCTCGGAAACTTTTACGTTTGCTTAATCGTTGCGCGCATTTGTTATACGTGATCGAGAATCGGATATCAATCCGCGCGTTAATTCGACTCGTTATTGTTCAAACAAGCGTGCGAGAGAAAAGGACCTTCAAGTACCTCTTTCAGTTCGCAAGATTGTACGAATTTTGAGAATCTCAGCCGCGCGAGATCCTCTCGCGCGCGCTAACCGTTTGCGGAAGAACGTGACACGCCAATCCGAGCGGCCTGTCCGCGATTGCTCGCACACTTTTGAATGACGTTGTATAAAGACGGCGAAACGGCACGGCACGCAGAGAGTGCGTGTGCAGCGCACGTAAAATTGCGTACCGCGCCGTGCACGGTGCGCGTACTTTTGAAAGCGCGACCGCCCGCGGAGTTTTCACCACGAATTCTTTCGTCCACGCGCGAATTCGCGCTTAAAATCGAAAGTTTTTTTCTTTTATCTTTCATTGGTGAGCCCATAAGAAGCCTGTCGGCGAGGCGAAGATGTTCCCTTTTCTTCTTGCGCGTCCACAATATTGCCGTCGCGTGCAGACACACATACTCGCACATTCTTACACACACGCGTCGCGAACAATTAGCCACGTGTAATTGAGCGGCCCGAACGTTCGAGCGTTGCGCGGAGGATACCTGGCGCGGGCGAAAGCTGTGGGCCCGATTTCTGAATATAACATCTTGACATGATTTCTGGTGAAATTTATTAGCGCGAGGAAAATCCCGCCGCGGTCTAGAATGCCCAGGTTGTTACATTACGTTGCATTATAAGCAACGCGCACCGTCTCGCAACAGAGCTCGCGGGAATACCGTTTTCTATATACTCAACCATGCGGCAATGACCACATTCAATTAGTGACGATCGCGCTTGGGCAACGGCTTATTATTAAACGTCTCCGCGTAATCGATCCTCGTAAAGATATTATCCTGTGCGCCACATTACTACAATGTCTTCATAACACTCCGCTACAGCGAGGAAGTCCGTCAAGTTTCACAATAGCTCCACGGCTGGTCCCAGACGCGTTGAGGTGAATCAATTGTCCCGGCACGTAGCGCGATGGACTGGGAGGAAGATCTCGTTTAAATTAAGCGGCGATGCGCACGAAAACCATCGCGCCCGCGTCGCCGGCGAGACAATTGCACCCACCTGAATGCAGCCCGCTACTCATGAAAGCTCACAAGAGCCACACCCTGATAATTATGTTGATTATAGACTACAATATTTTGCACTCTTCTGCATATTACACACTACACTGCAAACTTTAGAAATATACCTATTTCCATTAATGATAATCGTATCTGACATATCAGAGCCGACCATAGTTATTAAAGTGTTTATTATAATACGTTAAACCTTCGATACGTATAGAAGATATAAATGCAGTTTACAAACTTCTCTTCCTCTCTTCAGTTTACTATTAGATAAATATAATTTGTTAGAATCAAATCGACAAAACTCATCACATTTACGGTATTGTTATGACATTAATTAAAGCTATAGCGGGAAAATCAACGGTTTTACTTGCAGCCATTTCATGTTCCATTGTTACATCTATCCCACAGATCATCTCCATCAGACCCAGTCTCCTGAGGAACTTCTGCACGCCGCAAAACTTGGCGACGTGGCTGCCGCTGGTGAAGGACACGCTGCTTCCGGTCTTCCTGGCACTCTTCGACAAGATGTTCTGTCGATACGTGGCCAAAGTGTATACGAAGCAGAATCACGCGAGGCGACTGTCGCACGGTGCGTTTTTCTTTTTTTCTCTTTCTCTCTCATTTTTTCTTTCCCGTGGCCGAAGTAGATTTCACGATACCCCCCGCGCGTGTTTCGTAACGCAACGACGCTACGTGATTTCCATTCTTTCGTTAAGAAAACATACTGACCCGTTCGCCGTGCGTGGGAAAGTAAGACGCCCGCGGCCGCGTAATAATCGTGATTTCTGCCCGCGCAGCAACGGCGATATCCCGCGCGACAACCGGCAATTTTTCTCGCTAACGACGCGCGCACTTACGGGCGATTTACTCGGCCGTGTTTTCATTTTGCAACCACGTGCGCAGGCATTTGCACTGTGGTTTCTTCGTGCTCGGCACGAAGGCTTCTCTTTTTCTCCCTGTTGAACCCCGAATTCTCGAAATTCGTCGCTCCTGCCGCCGTTTTCGCTCCGTTCACGTTTCCCAATGCTCGGTCTGTATTGCCGCGATACCGTAAGGATTCGTCGGCGAACTCGTCGCCATTTTTCGCAGGAATAGTTTCCCGGAGGTACACCGCAGACTTATGTCGCGACTTCTTTTCGCCAGGAGAAACATTGTGCTGAATAATTCATCGAATCGCCGTCTCGCTCTGTCGTCACGAACGACAATTCGGCACGTTTGTAGGCCACGTACGCGTATACTCGAAAACAGAAAAAAGAATATACGTTCTAAAATTTCTGACGTTTTTGTTCCAGGTGGCATAGACGGTAAATTTCGACACTTCGAGCAGGACACCGAGTACAAGCTTCAGTTGAACCTGAATCACGGGCTCAAGTTCCCCCTAACTAACGGAAGCCTCTACGGACGGTTGCACAGCCATCAGAACAGAGGTAAGCGGATGTCAGCGGGATTTAACGACGCGAAAATGTTTCGATCGGCCAGTTCTCGTTATTCTCTCTTTCTCTCGGCTCACATTATTGTTAATTGCGACGTTTCGTGCGACTTCGTTAATACACTCGCCATGGTGCAGCCACGTTAGAAAGTCCGAGGCGAAACCATCTCTCGCTCGTAATCGTCTCTATTCCACCACCACGATATCGCAGATATCTCTAGTATTACAGGTCACTGTAACGTGAAAAGTCGAATGTTTCGATATTCCCGAAAGCGCGGCGCTTTCGCGAACGAAGCGACTATCGCTTCCTTTCTATTACCTTGACGAACCTCTAGCTGGAGTCCGGCCGACGCTAATTAAAGGATCGTGATCGCCGTCGTCGTTCGCTTAAATGTCGATAAACGATCTTATAACGCGTGGAGCCCACACGAAAGCAAGATGATGTATCGACGAGTTGCAATGATAGACGTGACGATCGTTTCTCGATAATCACCCACTAAAAAGGACGCGACAATTCAACCGCATTTTAATCGTAGACATCTCTCGATAAGAAAATAAAATAAAATCATTATCTATACATCTGTCTACACATAACATCTTCTATAATTGGCTTTCTTCTTTGTAACGTTCTTAGATCTATATTAACAGTCTTTATTTGAAACTCCTTTCAAGTGATACTCGGATCTGAATTCAGAATCAGATGAAAATTTTCCAGTTGAAGTACAATTGCAGATATAATCTCACATATAATATATCACATAATTCAATGGAAAAATTTGGAACTATAATCTGAGTGTCTCACATAAGACGAGTTTCAAGTGACAACTATTAACATGGTCTTTGAAAGGCTTTGCTTCATTCTCAACATACATATTGATCTATGATCGCCCTTTCTGTTCGTAGTCAAAACCAGCACGATCACGATGGGAATCCAGCAGCATTATCCGAGAGCGCAACCGGTCAACGAGGACGGCAATTACGCATCTCTGCCGGCCGAACTGTCGTCCTTCACGAGCTCCACCTTCGAGCCGCGTCAGGACAGGATCGTCGAGCAGCCGCCGAAGAAGAATTCCATGGAACAGCACAACAGCAGACGACCAAGACCGAACGAGAATCTGCTCGAGCTCGCCGGCAACCGCAGGAAGATCGGCAGCACCGACGTCTTCGGGCAGAACATGGAGAATCTGGTGCAACTCGAAGACCCGGCCAGCAATCGGAAGTCCTTTGCCAAGAGTCTCGATGAGATTCGCGAGGAACCGTCCAAACGGCACGCCAGGAGTGTCCTCGGCCTGGAGAACCTGATCGTGGGACTGGAGAGCAGCCTGCACGCGCAGCATTATCCTAGAATTGCCCTTCGCAGAAATCAAAGCTTCGATCACGCCAGGTACCACTTAAGCGGCCTTTTGCCGCCGGTCGCACTTGCGTTTTAGCGTACCTTCACTTTTGCTCGTGCCATTAAACCGTCGTCACGATACACACGCTGTAAAGTGTGCAACTGGAAAGTGAGACGCGAAGTTTCTTATAAATTATTCAAAATGCACGTTTCGAGGTGCATCATGCCGTGCACGGGGTGTCCTACATTCCACGTGCATGCCTTTCATCTGCTCTAACGTAAGCTTCTTGATAGCTCGCATTAACTCTAACGCGCGCTCTTTAATCGTATCTGTTAATGTAACTCGAAGAAATTCGAATTTCATTTCAAGCGCATTTCAGATACGACATATACGTGTGTGAAAACAAATATTTAACGAAAAAAAAATATATATATATATTAAGTGAAGAAAAATATGTATAATGAATATAATATATACATTCTATATTTTCTCCATACAATCACATAAATATATTAAAAATGCCAAAAGCGTAAAAAATATCGCAACGATGGATCGATAACAACATTGCATTTTCAGATATCATCGACCTATGCTCGATACGAGGACCTACAACTTGAAGAAAGACAATCATACGCGGGAGCAACAGAACCTCCATCAACGGCAAGACAGTCAGGGCCACTGCGACGGATACGACAGCTCCGACGACGAGAGTTGCGACCTGGAGAACGGCGACTTTGACACTATGAGCTCCTGCAGAAGCAGGAGCAGGAGCTGCTGCTCCGTCACCACGGTCGCCAATGACGATTTCGAATATTTCCAACGTAAGGGAACCAAGGTAATCTCATACGACTGAGTTACGCGAACTCCGCGAGTTCTCGAACTGAATTCGCTGTTCTTCGAAATTCATGCGAGATCCTGTATCGCGCTTAATCAATCGAGTTTGGTTCCATCGCATCGATCTTTGGTCTTTTTGCCGGATTAATTAAATACAACTCGTCTGTGAACTTTTACTGACAACGATCAGCGCAATAAACAACTACTGATCGATAACCGGTCAGTCAGAGCGACTGGTTTGGTCTGGTTCGCTGTTTCTGACGTTAAACGCGAGAAGGATGCGAGAGGCGAACCGCAGGCACTTTCACGACGCGAGAAAATGCATCCCCGGCGTGAAAGAAGTGCTCGCCCCGTCGACGGAGCGTTTCATCGGCCTTTTCGCGGCGATGAAGGCGCGCGCCTTACGTAATCTCCCGTACATCGTGAGAACGTCCTGTTTTGCAGGTGGAGCTGCTGCCCTCCAAGAGAGCCGGCGAGGTAAAGGTCAGCATGCGATCTTTCACGCCGCGTATCATAGAGAACGGCACGGGCGAGCGGGAGGACAAGAAGTGCAGCAGCACCGGCAAGCCGGCCGACACGAAGCCCAGCATACAGTCCTATCACCTGAAGAGCAAGAGGATCGGGCCCGGTTACTCGATGAACGACTTGGACAAGCTTACCATTGACAGGAAACTGCCGAACCTCTCGATAGAGAGCCTGAAGAGCATCCTGAAGAACTCTGACGTGAGCTATCTCGACAACGGCGACATATGCAAGCATGACATTGGCGGCTCGGCGCCGGACTTTAAGAAGATCTTCGTCACGGAGTTCATATGAGCCCGCCGAGAGGCCGGAACGCGACGTAGAGTGTTCATAAAGGCGAAAGACCGTATCCTTCGTCCTTGTGATATAGCGACGACATACTCGTAGACGTAGCAAGTTCGCTTCTCGTTCTATCGACCGGCGCGATACACTTATCAGGCATGGAGAGTAGCCGGCGCGTACTCTCGACGCGTCCTGCGGAAGCTTCTGTTCGCGGTAGAGGTCCGAGAAACTTGTAAATTAGAGGATTCATGTGCACGACGATCGACGAGATCGTTGGTAGAAAGGAGGATTGAATATTGAGTAGCTTGCGCTCACTGCGCGCATGTCTTCCAGACTGTTTTCATTTTTGTATCATGAAACCTAAACTCGTTTATATGTGTGTGAGCATCTTTCTTTTTTTTTATAAATATATTTCTTAAAGCGTCGCATCTCCGGACTTGTCGTTTATTCGCAAGCTGCGGTCGATGGAGTCGCGGGTGGCGTTCTCACGGGCGCGGCGCGCCTGTTTTGTAAAAATTCTGTAAGATACTTTGCGACACACCTAGCGAATTTGTTCCCGACCGCGAACGCGATTCCACACAGCAGCGCGCGTTATTTGTACATATTTTGTATATTTGTACTACTGCAATATTTAATATAGCGAGAGAGATTATGTGTACATGTATATACAATTACGCGTGACTCCACAACATGTTCGTTTCATTGTCGTGGAAACGACGAGCGAATTGTATAAATTAATTGCAAATATATTTTACTTCTGGGTTGACGCGCGAGGAGAAACTCTCACAACCGCCTCCCCTCGTCGAGCTCGATCGACTGACCTGTGCACGGAGGATCGATTGCATCCATCATCGGAAGCAGAGCAGTCTCACTTTTCGAATGCAATTTGTTCGACGTCGCTACGACTTTTCTACGCGGAGTTATCGAGCTGAATTCTTTGATCTACGACCAGCAGCTGCTACAAAGTTGCGTGCCGTCGCTCGGAGGTGTTAAGCCTGATCTACAATGTGTTCTTTACTTCCTGTTTCTTATTTTCTGTCTTTTTTTAATTTAAAGTTTAAGGCTTGAGTTAGAAAGAGATAAAGAAAAAGTAACAGGAAGCAAATAACACATTATAGATCAAACTTTAGAGTCGTTCTACATTATTACAATTGCAAGTCTCAAGGTCGCAAAAAAATTGACCAGTCACAGTTCTTCTTTGGTCGTAAGAAGCACAATTGCTTGTGATTGATAAATTTTCTTATGATCTTGCGATTCGCAACTAATGTAGAACCGGCCTTAGGCCTGTGGCGCGGTCGCGCTATACGTTTACGCGTGTAACGCCTTCAAAGGACGCACGCCGCCGATAAAACTCCAAAATCTTCGAATGTCCAGGAGAAGAGATAACATTAGGAACATGCGGTAAACGCTATTCTCCCCGAAATCTCGTACGCTATACGTTTCTGTTGACCACGTGCTCTGACACGCGTTCATTAGAGATGTGCGAATCAAAGATTTTTATGTCGAATCGAATCGAATCTCAGATTTTAATTTCGAATTCAAATCGAATCGAATCGATGAAATTTCACCCGAATCGAATGAAATCGAATCAAATCGTTAAAAGAATCTTTAATTAACATAATCATTGAATTCAACATGAAAATACTGACTTCAGTATGAGAGAGATAACATTGATTATGTGATATCAATTTATTTTAAGGTAAGAGATATATAATATATAGTCGATACTATATATATAATATATAGTCGGTAAATGTGTATGGAATACAGTTCCAGCCTTGAAAGCTGCGCTACGACACATATCGATCCGACAGTTGAAGAGTTTATCTAAAAGCCATTATCTTCTTTTAATATTTTTGAAGAAAATCTTAAGGTATGAAAATGTAAACTTTTCAAGTCATGCTAATTCCCAAACCCTAAGGTTGGATGTCTTTAATAGTTAATAACTTCGTTAATGCTAATGTGTGCGATTCGTATTCGAAACTTTTCGATTCGAAATTTTCGGATTCGAATTATTCGGATTATTCGAATTCTGATTCGAATTATTCGGATTCGAATCATAGGGATTCGAAATTGAATAGAATTTCACTCGATTCGATTCGATTCGAATAGTTCGCACATCTTTAATGTGAATGATTATGACACACGGTATATGTAGTACATATAGCATACCTGACAATTAATGACACACTTGTGTGTAGGTAGAACTTATCGAGCTGAACATAAAGTGTCTCTATTATTTCGCGAACAACCACATAAAATGTTGAGTTATTCATTAAAGGAGGCGAATCATCGCACATAATCATACCCATCAATCTTCTTCAATTAATAACTAAAAGTCTACATGATCGTTTACAAAATAGAGGACTTTTTTGTTCAGTTTGACCTACAAGCACACGACGGCCATCATTTACCGTATCGCGCGTGATCATTCACCAATCTTCTCTAATTTATAACTTAAAATTTTATGTTAAGTTTGATGAATTCTACCTGTACACCGCGGGTGTATCATTCATTGTTTATATCATCCGGATATATACAAATATAAAATTAGAAACAGTCGGAAATTTTAATCGTATAAGATATAAAGTTTCGCGCAAAATCTTTTAATCTAAAATTATTGAGAAGAATAAGAAAGACACGTTAGGATTCAAATAAATATAATGCACTTTATTGAGTAGTTTCTTACAGTTCGTTGCTTATTTCTAGAGCCTGGAATACCGCTGAGCTGTCTCTCAATCGTTCGACAATGATCTCCGCGCGAAATCAATGCGACAATCGCTTTATGTTCGAAAAAAAAAAAAGGAAAAGAATAATATAGTCGCTCTTGGCTCTTCGCCGTGCGTCTCTCATTTCCTTCGTCGTGTTATAATACGCAGTGAGTATTGCTCGCTGGCAAGATATTTAGCATAGCCGATGTCGCATGAGCTCATGCGGTAGATTACAGGCACGCCCGCCATCGTCTATCGCGTGATAGACGCCGTAATCGCCGGCGGCCGGCGTTGTCGTAATTGTCTAATTAAACGATCTATCCTACTCGGTCGCGATTTATTATGCACACGTTGACTAGTAATACACCGTTTGGCATCGTTAATCCTTATCTCTACTGTAATTGCATTCGTCGGCCAGTGGCGTAGAAGCGCGACAGTGACAATTCACATTATCGAATCCCCGCATACAATAACTACTTTTTGGGACATACAATGCAATCTGTCAGACCCGGGCGACTTTGAATCGCTCTACGACTCTGTCGAAAACCAATAGTTTTGGACACATTTCTCCCCAGAGGTCTACAGAAAAGCCTCAGTTATGAGGTAGTGGCGCAACGGAATCACAATCTGCAAACAGATTTGCACTCTTTGGACATTTTTCCGGGCCTTTTGCGAAAGCTGCTGAGCGATCGAGTATTCGTTCCGGTCTCGCTGGCCCAACATTGTCCGCGGAGAATTAATCCGAGTATTTATACTCGCCGATGTCTCGCCGATGAGCCGCGTGATTCGGACGATGAACGCCGGCGGAATTCCTTTCCTTTATCGCTCTCCTGATTATTCGACGGTCGACGTAGCGTTTTGTTTCGAGGACGCGTTATTCGTTACTTTATGAGTCGCTCCGTTGAACAGCCGGCAGAGATACGCTTCCGTGGTGCTTCCCTTCGCAACGTCTATGCAGTCGCTTCTGTTACGTAATTCAATTTCGTTTTCGCACGGAGGCATAACGCGCGCGGTTTGCTAACGTAATTTGGACTCCGTCGTTAATCGGAACGCGTAACTCGCGTTCCTCGCGGGAGAGCTTGGCGCGAATCGGCATTTCCGAGTTCTTTCCTCCTCCAAGGACGAGCGTCGCGCGCAACGATACTCGCTTTGCGTATAAAAGCCTATAAAAGCATTCGTCTCTCCCGGAACCAGTAAACTCTCCTCGCGTATCTAAAAATAGTGCGCTCGACGTCGAACTATAATACACAGCCACGTTGTTCGCATTCTACACGCTGTCCCGCGTTCTCTCCGCGATATCGCGGCGCAGAAGGTTTCTCCATTATGTCGAAAAGTATTCGCGTTCCCAGCTAGACGCGTATCATCGACCACGTGTCCATTCGTGAGGACGAACAATCAGAAATCTTGATTGTCTAATTAATAAATGCAACTAATTTCCAAGCGATAATTAATTTCGTAATAATCGCGAATAATTGTCTTGTGAATAATCTTGTGAATCACCCGATCTTGTGTTCGATCAGCCGATGAGAAACTAACAAACACATATTTTCGATCAAAATATCAACCAATTTTTATAGCCGATCAGGAAACATCCGATGAGAAATATCGGTTCGTAATTTTTTCATCGGATTATCTGATGAAATGCCATTGTAATCGGAAGAATTCAATTATAAATTTAATCGGATTTAAATAAAAACTGATCGTAATTCGATCGGAAATATTCATTTGTTAATGTTTTATCGGATAATTCCTCTGTGTGAAACAATTATCACCGCCTTACAGATCCATGAGACAACGATTTCTCGCGATCAATTTCCGATTCGCTGATCAACAACAGATCCAATCAACAGATAATTGATATAAATCGAATAAATAATTGTTATCCTCCGTTGAATTTAATGACTATTGACCGTTCGTGGAGGTCCACGAGATAACGGTCTCTCCCTGTTATTATTTCGCTCAGTGAAGGATCAATTCCGCCCATCGTTATTCTTATCGCTCTCGTGCGCGTCGAACAAATGTCGCGAACTCGCATTCGTGGACTCACACTCGAAGGAGGACTCGCGATTTCTACGCCATTGTGCGAGCCTGCGACTCATATACTCTGGCACTTTGGTATGAGAATCGCGCGGAGGGATGTCCAGCCGCGATCCTATCCGATCGATTGATCGCACGGCGATCAATGACTGGCGTAAACGAGATCGCTGCCGCGGAAGATCGCCTCTATCAGGAACTTCCGGTTGAGCTCGCCGCTGCCCCGGGACTCCATCATGCTGGCCAGTCGCTGGTATCGTTTCCAGGCGGTCACCGACGCCGCTTCCTTTTCCGGCCAGTCCTTAATCTTGTCGCATGCGTCGCCGCCGTTGACCGCAACCTCGGAAGCCTGGCACACCGCTTCGGTATCCGGTATCATCTGCGAATGCGCGATCAGTTCATTCGATTGTCGTACTCCGGGAGGACTGTCGTCGATGATCGACGCTTGTGGGAAATTTCCGCGCGTGGTTTTGCAATAGTTCCGAGAAATCTCCGTAGGCGATCCCAGGTTTTTCGTTATTCTTTGTTTTCTTAATTATTACGTGATCATATACGCGGAAACTATCAATAAGATATCACAAAATAACATCATACAACGCAAATTCTTACAATTTCTTACAAATTTCCTCTTTTCTTTTCTTCTCTTTTATCGTTACTCTTATCCTCTCTTCTCAGTGTCAAATGGATTATCTTGTTTATAAATAAATGAATAAACAACGCAATAAATAACTAAATTTTAATGTGGATAGCAGTCACGAGACGTTAGAAATATTGATATTACTATGAAACAAGATAAGAAAAGTGCTAAATATCCGTTGTTAGTAAAGTTGATTATTCCGCGAGATTTTTGGATTTGTTAATGAAATATTTTCGCGCGCAATCGTCTTTCAACAGCTCCTTTCGATATCGCCGCGCAATCAGAAGGGAGGAATCACGGAGGGTTTACGAATAAACGTGACCGATGTTTGCAGGACGCGCCGTAGACACGTGTAACGCTACCCTAAACCCCGTGTCTGAAATCAATACTCGAACGGCATTACACTGTTACTAAGGATTCCCAACCCCATTGCCAGATTTTGCGTCAGCCCTCTGCGCCACTTTAACCGCGGAGTTCAACGACCAACGCAACCAACCAGTGCCAATCGCCGTGATGTCGTGATATCGCGATCATTATCCTTCGTCATTGCCGCGCGTTATCGCTCGTGAGGCAAACAAACGCTTTTTGCGATAAGGACCATTTAATACTGTTTGATTGCCGCTTATCAACGCGCCCATTAATTAGCCCGCGGCGTGTAATTACCTGACAACGATGGTTTCTACTTGCTAACAGAATATGTCTAACGAACCAACGAGTCAATAATAATTAATCGCTCACATTTGCTTCATTTATTAAACATACACGAAGCTCGATAATTCATATTCGCTTCACACGATAGCTTCGCAGTCGTGTGGCAACGAGCAGATCGCCTCATGCGTCTCACGATCCCGCGTTGAACCTACCCTAATATCACGATCAATCCATAAATCAGAGAGAGTAAAGTAGAAGGAGAGAAGAGGAAGAGAGAGAGAGAGAGAGAGAGAGAGAGAGAGAGAGAGAGAGAGAGAAAGAAAGTAGGAATTCCATTCCGTTATCCTCGCAAACCCGTTATCTAATTATCGTTCCGTTAGTTAATTAACAGAGGGTCAAATAGCGTCGCGTGCCTCGACTTCGGGCTCTTCAATCGCTGCTCACCTTCTCTTCACGCACGGTCCTCGCGCGACCCCGTCGTCCTTGGAATCAAGGTCGTCGTCGTCGTCGTCGTCGTCGTCGTCGTACCTGGCGAATTCGACCCCTCCGCGAGATCCTCCGAGTCGACGCCGAGGGGAAATTTGTCCAGCGACGTGCGACTGGATTCGGGCGAGCGCGCGGTCCAAGAGTAACTGAGGAAGCGCGACGACCAACGCGTCGACCATCAGCTGGGTTCCCGCGATGACTTTCCCCCCTCTGGTGGTGCTCCGAACCCACATGTGGCGACCATATGGGAGGAGGGGGCTCGGGAAGGGGGTGTCGCTACCGGTCGACTGGGCAACAACGAAGGCGACAAAGGTTCACCTCTTTCTTTCCCACCCTAGTCGCGAATAGACCCTCCCGCCTCCTCTTTGGGGGCAGAGAAAAGAACGTGTTTCTGGCTCACTCACTCTCTCTCTCTCTCTCTCTCTCTCTCTCTCTCTCTCTCTCTCTCTC
>NW_022639486.1:357584-377054 GCF_010583005.1 Odontomachus brunneus | reverse complement strand
TCTCTCTCTCTCTCTCTCTCTCTCTCTCTCTCTCTCTCTCTCTCTCTCTCTCTCTCTCTTGCGATTTTCCAGCATGCCGCGGATTTTTCGCGATACCACTTAATCTTGGGATCGTCGCGCCAGGAATGTAGCGTCGTCGTCATCATCGTCGTTATATATTATCGTTATCGTCGTTTGTAGTCGTCTACGACGTTCACTTCCGATCGATACACGCGCGGCTGAGTTTACGGGCTGCTTTGTACACATTTACGATGTTATTACAGTTCTTCGTGCGCGATCACGTTTTCAGTGAGAAGTTAATAACGCGCTCGATTGTGCAACCGCTCATTCTGGCGCGCTACGTCACCCGGTGGTTTCCTTTATTACGAATTAACGGACAGATTATAACGCTCACTTCCGTATCATTATTTCTTTTTTCTTTTTTCAGTTACGACGAATCATTCAGGGTTGATGCGCGGACGCGCGGACAAGGCTCGTGAATCTCTTCTCCAGCATTGTTTCATCGCGCGGAAAGCGGAACGATAAAATGAAACTACTTTGCACGAAATGCAAAGTAACGAAACAGTCGCATCGCGGGATAAGAGGCAGGGGGAGAGAGTGCGTGTGAACAAATAAAAATTACAATCGGCATGTCGCGCTTTATCAAAGAGGAATTAACTTCTCCCCGACGGCGGTGCGAGATACGGGCGACCTTAGATAAACACAAACGACAACTTTAAACTTTTCATTGTGCCGCGAGGTGTGCACGTTCAGAGCGCGCCTCGGACGAGAGGGAGAGAGAGAAATCGTCGAGTGGAATCGCGAGGACAACGTGAGCGCGCGGGGGCGTCTGAAATGACGCGTGTTTAATTCAAAATGTCTGCGTTCCGCGCGGCTCATGTCGAAGACAGGAGAGGAGACGCCCGGGCCCACCGTGGCGAGCATGACGACCACCATAGGGGCCACCGTCGCGTCGGTCCATTGTGGCAGTGCCTGGGGAATCGAGTAAATTGGCTGAATTGGCCCGTCCATGAACCGCGCCGCGACCGGCAGATACGCACACAGACAAACCCATACGTAGATGCAGATGTGCGATAGATCCCGCAGTTGCGTAACCCGCAGACGATCTCCTTTCGCCCCGAAGAAACCCCGTGTTTTCGGCCAGCGGTCGTCATGCGTCAAATTACAGGGTACGCGGAGAGACTATTATAGTCCTCTTTTTTCCATATAAATTCTTTTCAATTTCGCCATGTTTCCAGCAGTGCAGAAAAATGGACCGTCAGTAAAGTCTACTTTGTTAAAAAAAAAAAAAACGCAATAAATTTTGTTAAAAAATAGCAAATTATTTTAATAGCACACATTTAGAATATAAATAGCTTGTTAGAATATAAATAATACATGTGACATGAAAGGATGATAAGTTACTGCAGAACGTTTTTCTTTGATTACAGAATTTTACCATAAAATTCTTGATTACAGAATTTTACCATAGATTACAGTAATTTTTACCATAAAGTAATTGTTTTCGTGTAAAGTCGTATGGTCCTTGACACATAATTCTACAAATCGATTCGCGAAATAGTTGCATGACGCTCAGTTATGTCGATACGTTACGGTAAAACATTCAATTATTCATGTTTCCCTTAGCCATTGAAGAAAAATCTCTTATGCCCGTTTCTACCAACTTTGGTTAACTTAACTGGTTGGTTATTCCAATGGAATTGATCAATAATATTTTTCGTTAGTCAGATAGATACGATTGGTCAATTTCGTTGGAAAAACCAGCCGGTTAAGTTAACCAAATTTGGTAGAAATGGGCATTAGTCATTGAGCGCGTTGTAGTTAAAAAGAAATTAAAGTTCTTATTTGGACTCGACGATTCGAAAAGAGAACTTTGCAACAAAAATTGTGAACAACCAAGCCATACCAGATTTTTCCAGAATGTCATTGACTGAGGAGAATGTCAATAATTGGGTGTATTGTTCTAATTTACTCTTTTCTTCTGATTAATTGCAATCTCGCGTTTCCTTCCGGCGAGCGATTCTTGATAACGCGAACGCAGGATTTGCAGCTCGCCAATTCGTCCTCCGTGCGGAAATCTACGTGAATTCTTTCGCGATTAACCGACCGCGATTGCCGGTCGACGCGAATTCACCGACTAATCGCCATTTTATATCGGGAGCTGACGCGCGAGAGGACTTAGGCCCGACTATCAGACTACCGACTGCCGACCAATTACAGCAAGGCGCCGACTGACTGGATCGGCCGACTGGCGAGACTTCAGTCTATTTTTTGATTCGGACTCGAGTCGTAGCCAATCGTAAGTATCAAAAATATCAAAAGTATATGCATTGTAATGTTTGAGTAGCGTATATAAACAATTTTTACGTTTTAGCATTGACCGACTCGAATCGGCAATCGTAGTCGCCAGTCGAGTCGGCCTGTGCAGTCGGTAGTCTGATACTGGCTTAACGAATAACGTTCGTTATTCGATCGCGGCTGAAGCGGAATGACAATGTAACGTGGGGCGGGGGAGGAGGGAAAAAAACAAGCGAAATTAATTATGCGCCGCTCATAATTCAACGGGCGTCGCGACTTAATGCGGTGTACACTGTAAAATTTATTTATGACTACTCTCGAAGACTTCGTTCGGCGGGGGCCGCTTTGCAAAAAAATGTCTCGGAAGCTGCAGTGGCGGAAAAAGGTCCGTGCATCGCACAGCTGGTCGCAGCATGCCGTGCATCAAGAAGATGGAAGATATTAAAAGAAGTTCCGCCTTTCCTTGCGTATAATGAACGGCCGTTGTTTTGCGCATCCATCTGCCGTGCGAGAGAGAACCGACCAGAACGTCGTCGCCAGGGCACGGCGCGGCCCGTGAGAAAATATTGCAGATTTCGGCGAAACGACCGGGAAACGATCGCGTTCAGGACATCCGGAGAAGAATCGGGAGATTCGCAGTCGCGAGATCGAGTCGGAAGCGATCGCAAAGCCGGCATCAGACTAGCGATTGTCGATTGAATTGCATTTGCGATTGGAGATTAGCGACCACTTTATTATAGATTGAAGCAAAGCGGTCACTGATTGAGATCAGTGACTGCCAAGTAGACAATACTCCACTTTACAATCATCGATCGACAGTCGCTAGTGTGATAGGAACTTCGCAAAGAAGAGGTCGCAAAAATGAGAAAAAAAGGAAGAGCAAACGGGGGCAAATGCGCAAACGCAGAATTTCATTTTCCGTCCGATCGACACCGGAGCGCGGAAAATCGACGCTCCTTCACCGAAATCCGCCAGATGCGGACCTTAATGGCCAATCGGCGCGTATTGTCTCGCCGCGTGCGTCGAGGGCGCGTGCAAGCATAAAGAACGCACGACACGCACACCACTTTCACAGCTGCCGGAAGTATACATCTGCTAACGCAGAATCTACTAACCGTGCGGAGGAGATCGGGCCCCAACGAGTAACGCCCTCGACGACAATCGTGTGCCCGCGTCGTTAATTTTACACGATCGTGGAATCGCGCGTCTAATGACGTACGTATGTGCCTCTTTGTCTCTCTTTCTCTCTCTCTTTCTCTCTGTCTGTCCGTCCGTCTGTCTGTCTGTCTGTCTGTCGGCGGGGACGAATAATCAAGACGATTGATTAAAGTTGAAAAAAAGCCGACGTAGCGAAATAGAGAAAGAGAGACAGACCTTTTACACGTGGCGGACGGACAGACGGCGGGGCCCACCTTTATTTTCGAAAAATAGCGGCAGCTGCCCGGAAGAAACGACATGAGGCACGACGTGAGGCTCGTGCTGAACACCTTTCGCCTCTAAATCGAGAGCTCGTGGATCTCGGCACGACCCCGACGATAATGCACCTCTAAATATGAGAATTCCTGCGCGCGTGCACAAATTAACGATCGCGTCGGGAAAACAGCGATTTCTGCGCATCGATAAAAACGCGTGAGGCATACGCGAGTCGGCGCGCTGAGATTGATTCATTGCAAAATTTACAGTCGCGCACGCTTCTACGCGTCCACGACGTGCAAGTTAGAAATAAACAATGCGATGAGCGAAGAGGAAAGAGACTCTCTCTCTCTCTCTCTCCCCCTCTCTCTCCGCCTTCTCTCTCTCGAAATCAGTCGCGTCATCCATGACAAGGGGCGAGAGCGCAGTCTTGTTGTTGATCATTATTAAAACGGCAAACGGCAATCAAGTTTCACGGCCGGAAAGATCGCTTGCGTGCGTGCATGCTTGCGTGCACGGGTGCGTGCATGCGTGTGGCACGCGTGTGGCATTTCGTTTAAAATCTCTTCGTTATCTGCGGCTTGTAACGGGCCGTTTGCACGCATAACTCACCTCGAGCCGCCGCTATAAACGAAGCTCGCAGGTGTCTTCAATGAAGAAGTTATCTCTCGCCGGGCTGATAATAAATAATTCTTCCGCCTCGTTTGTGTTTCTCCTCGCGAATTACCGTAGTTTTATCAAGATCAAACCGCCGTTAAGGCAAGGTAGCACGAAGCGAAGTGAAGAAGACAAGGAGAGAGCAGGAGAAAGGGAAGAAACAATTTATTGTTGCCACAAAAGAGAGATGAAGAAAGAGGACTTCGAGCGAGGAGAAATACAAGTTGATACGATAAAACGCAATTATACGTAAGTGACTGAAGTACGAGTATCTGTTAAATTACGATCTGTTAAAATACGATCCGCGGTATCTCTCTTAATGAATTGCGTCGGGTGGCTCCATTACCGGTGGCTGTATAAGTTCTCAGCGCAGCGTGCAACGAGTACGTCACGTAAGACCGAAGGAAATTAATGAAAAATTCACCTGAGGATCGTATGAGATCACTAGTCTCCGATTTAACGTCTGTAAAGTAACGGAAAACGTAACACTGCCTTTTACTTGACACCGTCGACTAATTATGCTACGTGAGCTCTCAGCATGACCGATATGAGAGCTACACGAAGAAAAAATAGAAGAAAATATTTCACGGACTTCTACACAATATCCACGGCCGAGAAATCAATGTAAGCTACAAATAGTGATGGGTATGAAAAAAAATAATTGATCAAATTAAAATTATAGTTATTTTTAGCCTTAAGCATATTTTTTATTATTCTAACACGAAAATGGTAGTAATGACTTATATGTAACGTTATTATCACTAACATAACAGTAAAACAATAAATTAAAAAGATCATTTTCTTGATCATAATTTATAGTAATTATTTCACTATATGATTATACTTACAAATACCAAACATCTTTTTCCTGATACAATCATATTTCGGGAAAACACGTATCGATTCAATTCGATCCACTTTGAAGCCGCAGCTCATTATATCATGAGCTGCTTCCTTTGTTTCGTATATACCATACGCTTTTTAAGTCTTGAGCCCTTTTTTCACACCTTGCATATGTTCATTTTGCCTTTCCCAAATATGGCGACGGGACTTACCTGTGCATCATGTCCGAGCATATCTGATAACAGTCTAGGTATTATGTAGAAGTATGGATGTAGAAGTGTGGATGTTTATAGAGGCTCGCTTTTCAGTAATAGAGCGATTCCATCACTCTGCGTGGGTCGGCCTTTTTTAAAGAATAATAATGCGCAAATTCCACAGTCCGGCGTTGCGTCACGAGGTCGCACGGGTATTGAACACGTCGATTTTCCGATCAACGTGACCCGCGGAATGCAACGGCCGGGCGCAACGTCCTCAACCCTTTTTTCGTGTTCTCACCCCCGCAGCTGACGAGCGCGGGATACCACCTGACGGTTACCACCCGGGACAGCTGTTCTCTCCCCTTCGCGGGCCCGTGTGCACCCCCTTCTCCGTCGCCCCGCGCTGGCCCAGCGCGTCCAAAAAACACCGAGACGATTTCATGTGGTGTAAAAAAAAAGTCAAAAAACCACAAGGGCTTCTCGTCCCGAGCGGCAGGATGTGTTCGGTCGGCGGGGACGAGAAGAGAGGACGTGAAACCGTCGACGTTGGTTCATCATGGGATCGCGTTGTAGCAGCGCGTATCGCTATCGATTGTCATTTGTGCTGCGTATCTTAGCCCTGAGGGAGAAAAGTGATGTTTCGATGAACGGACATTCGTGATTAAATTTATCGGAAACGAGACATGACACACACGCGCAACGAGATCCAAGGGTAATTCCATGCAAATTCGCAAATTGTGACGCATCCAAACGCATTACGGCTAATTTGCGTCTCGACAGATCAAAATAGATCAAAAAGAAACAGACATTTAAATGGATAAAATCAGAAGCGATATATGGCATCGCGCGCAATCGAGTTCAATTTATGCAGATTCACGCCTTTGTAAGTATTACATTATTCATCCCAATATCAATTTTTCATGATTAACTTTACTTCAAATGTCACAAAGAATCCACTGTCGTAGCAACTGTGGCCGCACTTTGCAAGAGCGGTGTGCGTGTGCTTATCACTACTCACGCGTATCCAAACATCCGTAGAGGCTGCGAAAGCGGCCCAAGAGACAAACTTGCTTCGCGTGTGTGCGTGTGTGAATTTGAACTTGACAGATGAGAGAAATTTGCGTTTCTCGCCCAAGAAGATTTCAAGATCTCAGGATCGACTGTATCAATCTCGATCGAAGACTGTCCGCGATCGAAGACTTGCGTCAGCATTACGTAAGAGAAATGTCGTTACGCTGGTTATCCTTGATTAAAACTTTAATTCTTGCGATATTTTAACCGAGAGTTTGATTAATGCGCGAGAACCCCGGTAATGCCGGCGGTAGCGCCGGCGTTTCATCGGAAACGATTTCGTAATCGTCCTCGATCAGTCATAAATATTCATTTTATATTTTATATACTTCGATATTGTCATGCCGGCCACATAATCAAGTGACCGTCACCATGTTCCTCGAGCCGGACTGTCGTCGCCATTTTCCTCTCGCCTATTCGTCCTCTTCTACGAGAGGCGCCGGGTCTGCCGCGATCGCGCGGGAGGGATCGCGAGGAGACGCCGCCAGGAGGTCAGCGATCATTTGGTGAATCGCGAGGGCCGGTAAGAAAGCACATAGATTCTCCTGGTAACAGCAGTCCGGGGCTGCCCCCGGCTTATTTTCGCCGGACGAATGTCGAAGACAACAAAAGTACCTCGACGGAGCAGATGCATGGCATGTGCTACGAACCGACACCAGATGCCCCATTGGCGTAGAGATCCCTACCGACGAACGTCCCCGATAAAGGTGCACGATTCTTCTGGAGCTTGGTCGCGTGCCAGATTCACCGGCACAACGTTCGTACACGGCCCTTCCAACGGGCCCTCTGCGTCTCGTGAACCGTTGCTACGGGAACGTCTGAAGGGCGTCGGAACAGCAGTTTCTTAACGCTTCCGCAGCCTCGTCGTTTCGCGTCTTGGAGTCCCTCGCATGAAATATACGCATGATACACACGTACGTGTGTTTCCCCTGCTCCACCCGAGAAATCGCGGCTGAGGCGGCTACGCTGTGACGACAGGAAAAGGACGAACGTCGCCTTTCTGGCGTAAACCTCGCCGACGACTTGAGAGAATAGAGAATAGAGAGAAAAGAGTACGTTGTTAGTAACATGCGATTCGGTTTCTCAGCATTTGTTGTTGTTCGTTGCGCTGACTGCTGACGTCACAGAGCTGATAGTTGTCCACACATGTTTGTTTTTATTAGAAAAACGTTACATATTCCATATTGACAGCGCCACGCGAGATACAACATCGGGCGCGACAATGCCTGCTTCGAGAGCGTCTCGGATTCAGAGTTTTCGCGAGATATCTCGACGAGCCCTAATTAAAATTAATCCAAGAGCAACCGAAGTGTCAAAGTCCTCCAAAGATGCACACGAGTGTAGCTCTTGGCGACGGATCAAAGGCGCATACCCGGCGATGAGAAACGAGCGACACGTTCAAGGAGTGGAAAGACGAGAACGAGACGGCGGACTTAATTAACTTAGCGGTCGTTTATTTACTGCGTGTGGTCAATGTTATCTACAATGATTTATTGTAAAAGTAACAATAGTGTTGTGTGTATAAGTTAAAACGATATCATACATATGTACAGAGATTACGCGCTCGTTACCGATCGATCGCGCGGAAAGTACCCGCCAATTCGACGGAAGCAGGATGCCGATCGCCTCCCGCGAGCAAAAAAAGAAGAGACGGGCTCTGGAAAAATGCCCGGCGATTCGTTTCGTATCCTTCGGTCCTTTCCACGCGATCGATCACGACATACAGGTCCCTCCGACAAGTGACGCACGATCGAGGTCGGCCGTCGATCCTGAATCACTCGCGAGGATCGCTTTTATTTCACTTCCCCCTCCGTTCTTTTTCTTCTTTATTCATTAATACCGGATTGATCGAACGTCGGAGCGACGTGGTGCGATCCTGATCCATTCGTCGTATACGAGGAACGATGATCGTTCGTTCTAAATGATAATTCACTGATCTACGGCCGAATAAGTCCCTACCTAGTCGCTGAGCTGTCTTCGTCTCTCGCCTAATCCGAATTATATACATGCATTTTCGGGGCTGAAACGTTTCCTTGCTATTGTCGACACTGTGTAGCCAATTCTCTCCCCTTTCGTGTGCGAGCCGACTCGCAAATCGCTTCGCGCGTAGTCGCCGACAAAATGTAGCGATTCATAAAAGATCATCCGGATGTCAAAACGATTTTTTTGATACAACGCCCAGAAATGGATCGTTGACATTAAAATAAAATTTGTACAAGTAAGCGAATAAATTTACTTCCAAGCGTCATTTGTATCAGGTCGACATTATTATTTATATAAAAACATAGAGTCCAGACGCGCGTGACCCTTTTGATAATCGAAAGCGACATTTCCGCAATACTTTGCCGGCGATCACCGATGCTTATCTCACGTCCCTCTCTTGTAACAAATACTTTATAACACTGCCCGTTCTCCTGCCCGTAAACTTTGTCGCTCATCTTTTCTTCACTTATGATAAACTAACCTAGAAATTTGTTCTACGAGTAGCTAATTCTGATTCACCGGACGTTCTCCTACCTCGTTCGATGATTCTAATTGTCGGAAATCTTTTCTCTTAATGGCTTCCGAAGCCATCTCCCAATCATCGCAGAGGAGCGTCGCGAGAAATTAGTCGCTCCTCTGAAACAGGAGGGGACCACGAAAGGAATCTTAATACTCGATTAATGCGCTCGTCTGCGAGCTCCGCGAGATTCTCGACCTCCTGACGAAGGAAAAACAGCGCGCATATCGATCCAGCGTATGAACGCGCTCGAAATCATAGTTGTCGAAGAATGAAGTCGATGTATACTTTCAATTTCATGCTTTCGACACTCTCATTGAACCATCGGTTCTCATTGAAACTATGTCACAAACTGTATCGGGAGAAAATCGATCCATATCGAAGTCAAGTGTAAAACTACGTTCACATTGATGGTGTCAACATTTCGAAATGTACATCTGAAACGATGTCAACTTGTGACACTTATCGAGCGCACTGCGCGATATCCGCGAACGATAATATTTCGACAAAGGTAAAACAAGTAGCAAAATTGAGGAAAGCGGATCGCTCGCAAATTATTTGACCCGGACGTCGAATACAAATAACGACTCTCGGAAAAATATTTGGACTCTTCCTCGGTAGAAAAGTAAGAAAGCGAAGAGAACCTTGCGCAAACGTGTTCGCGTTCTGTCGTGTATGTATGTGTGTGTAAGAGAGAGAGAGAGAGAGAGAGAGAGAGAAAAAGGGAGATATGTACGATCGATTAATTTAAATAATAAAGTTAATTTACTCGAGACTCTTTCTCCGGAGAACATCTCCCTCTCACAATCTCTCACTCGGATGGGAAAGTTTCTCGACGATGACGACGCGTCATGAGAGAAGTAATCTGTAATAATCGTTCACTACCTGGATCCCGGAGCTTCATCGATCGAGTCAATCCAGAGCCAGGTTCATATCCTGCGACTTGGCTTCCGTGTAGCCGGTGTGCTGAGCGAAAGCCCGCTCCCTCTGCAGATCCAGGTGATTCTTCATGGCGACGACCGTGGGATGATGAAGCGGCAGACCCTCGTCCTCGACGAGGTATCGGAGCGCCTCGTTGGCGCAGGCGTCCCATCCAGCCGTCCAAGAATCGGTATCCTGCTCCTGCTGATGAGCAAAGTACTTGCCAGGCTGCGCAGCGTCCTGGTCTTGCGTTCTGAGACGCTGATCGAGACACATGTAGCCGGAGAAAGCGTGACTCGCCGTGTCCTTCGGCTCGAACGACCGGCTGTGCAGCGGCTCTTGGCGATCTTGGCAGAAGCCGTCGAAGCTCAGGAACTTGGTGCGGCCGACGGTGCTCCGCTCGTCGAGTAATTGCTCGCTGCGGGCGAAGAAGTCGACCTGATGATGAACAGGCGCGACCACTTTCGGCTCCGCTTGGTCCTGGAGGCAACCGCGCTCGAGGTAGCTCGTGTCCTGCAGCATCTCCACGCTGCGCGTCGGACTTCGATGCGCCGTTCTGCCAGAGGTGGACGCGACGGACCGTGTGCTGGAATACTTGAGCTCCTGGGCGAGGGAAGCCGCGAGGTGATGTAGCAACTTGGTGTTCCCCGTCTCCTCGTCGTCGTCCTCGAGCTCATCGATGTCCACTTCGACACCCTCATCCTCGGACGAAGATACGAGATCGTCGTTGTCGCCGTCGTCCACGCCTAACAGCGTCAATAACCGTTCGGCGGCATCTGCGCAATGTTGCAAACGGCAAGAGATTATTTGCCAATGCGGGGGATCGACTTGGGGATTATAAGACGGCTCCCTTTCGGAGGGAGGATATTACTCGTCGGCGAGAGGATAAATCGATCTCAGGCGGATGGAAGTACTCGTAAATAAAAGCCCAACGACCGGGACACGGACCTAGGATAATCCACGTACACGAGACGAAATTGATATTTAAGACTAATAACAGGTTGTTATCGACATAATAACGGAGGTCGTGTCGCTCTCAAATTACGTCGCTTTGTTACATTCGAGCCGGTGCCTTGTAATCTTCAATCTTCATCGTCGGCTCGCATAAAGTACATCGTACTCGCGCGTATCGAGAACATGTCGGGATAAGATAAGGCGGTTACAGAAGTCCGTTCTGGGAACGTTCGTCGGAGGGGGCGATTTCACCCTGCGCGCTGCCGGGGGAGGGGCTGCCTCGTTAAGTCCCGCCGGATGTTGGGCATTGAGATTTCTCCCGAAAAGGAGAGACGTCGCAGATGCGCCTCTGTCGCGATAAAGGCCCACGACGACGAAGTCGTCTCGCGCCGAATCAACGACAATAACTGGGAGAGAGAAAGAGAAAAAGAGAGAGAGTGAAAAAGAGAAACCGCGTTATTGTAACAACCGGACTAGATTCGATGAGCCGGCTCGGTCCTGTGGGAATCCTGCCCCATAAACGTCCCACGGGAACTACCTGTCGCGCACTACCCGAAACCCATCCCGTCATATCCGTCCTTCGAATCGCCGAATTTCGCACGAGTCTCTCCTCTTTCTCATCTCCCTCGTCCGCTCGCGCGCGCGCGCGCGCGCGTGTGTGTGTATATATGTGAGTGCGTGGCCGCTTCACGTGACGGTGTGTCGTGTACATGCACTCTACTCGCCGTTCGCACACCCTTACGCGAGCGGAAAGGTCGCCCGACGAGGGTAACTTCGATATACCTGTTCCTGGGAACGGGAGCGATTTCGATCGGTAGGTGGCGATCGATTAAATTATATGTTCGAGTCCGGGGCTCCAGTGAGAAGATATCGCGGTACGCAAGGCGATAATTAAAGTTGTAATTATGCAAATTTTGATCGAATATATTGCAAATATAATTACTTGTGTTGATGATGAAATAACGAAGTGCGCGTTCGAAAAGTTATACGAACTGTTTGCCTCGCGAATAGAGAGTCGGCGAATTTTCTCGATGATGCGACAAGAGCCACGAATTTTTGTAATTAACGCGATAAAAATCGTGTACTTGAAACGTGATTGACGATTTTGTACTGAAAAAAAATACTTGAGAATTTATTTGTGGAATACAAAGTGCATTTCTGTGTACCTAAATTTTATCTAAATTTAGGTATCTATAAATAATACCTAAATTTTATATCCCACAAATGAATTTTTAACTGTCAAAAAAGTCAAAAAATATTTGTATGTGTGTATACATATGGACAAATTATACCAAACGTACGCGTTATTCCCACACTTTTTCTTCGACATTGTGAGTGCATTCAATCGTTCGATTTTTCAGACAGGCAGGCGTACGTTACGAGTCGTGCCTCTCTCTCATTCTTTCTTCTTGACGGTAATAGAAAAGTCTGGACCAGTCGAGAGCGAGTTCGTTGATTCTTCTTTTTTCGACCGTCTCTCTCTCTCTCTCTCTCATTCTCTCTTGCTCCCCACCTTTCTCTCCTTCCCCAGAAGATGCTCTAATGCGACTCTTTCTGCCGGACGTTCCCACAGGGATACCCGCATTTAAATGTCCTGTTTCACTACAGTACCTAGCGAGACGGTATTAGATTGAGTTAGGTTAAGCGACGATTTAAAGGGACTGAAAGGCGTCTAATGAACGAACCGCGCGCGCGAATCGTTTGTTTCTAGGGAAAAGCTAAAGAGGCCATAGAAAATGACAAAAGCTACAACGACATCGCCATCGATATTAAAGACTCGCTGAAAATGTAATGAAATGTAGCACAAAAAATGCTAAATAATCTGATAAATTCCCGTTAAAAACCGGCGCACAAAATGTCGCACAATGCGTATTCCCGTTATTTCGTTTATCTTACGAACAAACAATTATCCCCCCGGCCAAAATGACGAGGTTATTTCGCACGGACACTTGAGCGTGACTCATGATAACCACAAAGCGGCCAAGTGCTCGTCGTTCATCCTCGATAATAATACGGCGTGTTATCGCGCGAAACTATGTATATAGCGAATTAACTTTTATCAGCCGATCGCTCGACGTCATCGTGACGACCGTAAATTTGTTTACATCCGCTTTTACGACTCGCGTTACGATTTATATTATTCGACGATACCGTCTGAAATTGCTCCGCCGGGGGAGCTCATAATTCTCGCCGGTGAATGGAAATTCCTGTAGCTGTACGTACACAGCAGAATGCCTGGCATTAGCATAGAGAATTCATATTTCAGGAGGATCGGCCAAACGACCATAAGCGGTGACGCGAAGTTATTTTCCTGAGCGATACACGCGCGCGCTCGACTTATATATTCCGTGATTAACGACGCCGACCTAATAAATTTTAATGGCCCACTCGCAACGCGGGAATAAATACGGGTACAAAGTTGCGCGCTCGCGCTATTACGCGGACATCCGCGTCATTTGTACCTTAGTAAAAGTTTTAATCGGTCCGAGACTCACGAAGATCGCGCCGCTCGGCGAGTTAATTGAACAGCATTTTATACAAATAGCAGCGAACTTTTACGCATGAAAAGCGAAAAGCGTAGGAGAAGACATCGCGGTACTTATTATATTTAATTATTTTCGCGTCACTCTCCTTATGCGTTACATATACATGCATATTTCACCGCTAGTAGAATCTTGCTAAAAATGGAACGACAGATCCGCGTGCTCAATTACTACCTATCCATCGTCGGAAATTCGCTCCGTGATTCCTACTCAATCGTTAATTACGTCGCATTCGCGCCTCCAGAGCCCCGGCGTATCGCTGGGAAATGGAAAAATTAGCGTGAAAATTCTCACGCTCGTCGAGAGCGCCGAGGGAAAAAGGCAGCCAGCTCCCGGCGTTATTATAGGAAACACGGCCGAGACATTTTTCAACGGGTACGCGCGAGCTAGGATTTTCTGGGGCGCGAGAATCCTGCCGGGGGTAGCGCAGGTACGCCCTTACGACCGTCGTAAAACATTTCCACTTTGCGTCGGTGCTTTAAAGGGAAGCCAAATTTCTCGTATTCGCGAGCGAACTCGACCCGACTCCGTCCCGCGGGAAACACGATAGAACCGTGAATACCCAGGAAGAAGAGGAAGAGAAGGAGGAGGAGGATGGAGGACGCGGGTATGTGTGTACGGAGATATGTGCATGCTCTACGACGTAATTAAGCAACAATGTAATCAGGAATAATCAGAGGGAGAACTGACGCAACGCGCAAACGTAATTATCGTGGCGCTCGTAATCCGCATTATGCATGTTTCAACCATTAAAGCCCGTCGCACGTGCGCAACGTATCATATGCACATTATGTTATATCCACATAAATCAAAACACAAAACAGACACAAAAGTACGCACTGGCGAGTAAGCAAATCATGAATCGCGTATTATTACTTGAATTCCGAGTCGAGAAAAATTAGTTAATCGACCAAACGAAAACTTGTAATTACGTGCACGACATCGCTGGAGATATCGTATCAAATTACGGAGATTACCGTAGTTCAGTCACCATGATTTGTTTACGAGGCCTGTGCTTAAGGAAGTTTTAAGACTCAGTGCCGTATTGTCAGTGACGCATCAGGGCATTCATAAACTTACTTATTTATCGAACAAAATTACATTTATAAGTTATTTCTATTTAATATTTAATATTTAATATTTTATTAAAATTACATTTATAAGTTATTTCTATTTAATATTTTATAATTTCGAATAAAGTTGAGATAAATGTATGCACATATCACAAATACGAAAAATATTCTTTTGTTTTTTTTATTAATGCTTTATTTGTCCATCAGTTAATCTAATAGAGATGCACAGATATTATAAAAAGAAGTGTTTAAATAAATAAAATAAAATAATGTGTATACGTGTGTATCACGCAAGTATTACTATAGATTATAAACTTTTCATTGCTATATTTTCCAAACAAAACCTTTTTCAGTAACTGAAATTTGTATATAATGTCGATACATTAGTCTTCTATCTTTAATATTGTAGCAGTTTCGTTAAGATTCTAATCTTAGAGAGAGTTTATAAGAAATTAAAAATAGAAATTAAAAATAGCACGCCAGAGGGACACGTATAATAAAGTGACAACTTTAGTTTGAAATATCTCAACTCTCAAATGACCAAACTTTTTCTAATTGCACAGCAGTTAAATAATACTTCACTTTATATGCAGAGCAAGTTTCAATGAACTCTTGACAAATTCATTTTGTCTTACAACCTCCTTAAAGTCAAATAAGAAGTAAATTACCTCGTATGGTGGGCGAATTATCCGTGATATCGGTGGCCAAGTCGACGAAGTCCTCCAAACCTCCACCGTCCCCTCCGCAATCCATCATTGTGTCCTGAGCAAAAGGATGGAGGGAAAAAAAAGATCTCTTCTGTGAAGTTGTTACAGCAGCCAAGCCCGAGAATTGGCAGATTAAATGGGGAAAATCTCTCTCTCTCCCTCTCTCTCTCTCTCTCTCTCTCTCTCTCTCTCTCTCTCTCTCTCTCTCTCTCTCTCTCTCTCTCTCTCTCTCTCTCTCTCTCTCTCTCTCTCTCTCTCTCTCTCTCTCTCTCTCTCTCTCTCTCTCTCTCTCTCTCTCTCTCTCTCTCTCTCTCTCTCTCTCTCTCTCTCTCTCTCTCTCTCTCTCTGTCACACGTCACACGGCCATTAGTCTGGATCGGGAGCTCGGCGGGAATTAATCAGTTTATTGTTTAAAGCGCGACTGTATCGTTTAAAGCGGGATTGAAACGCCGCTTGGAAAAAAGCTTCTCGCGAATTATCCAAGCCGCCAGTGTGGATCGTTGATACATGCGTATATATATATAACGCGGCTCGGGCGCGGGATATGAAAATTTATTCGCAGACGCGCGGAATTTAATTAAAAGCACGCACCACCGGCGGCTCGCGCGAAGTGCGAGCGGGGGAGATATTATAATCGCAAAATAAATAATCGCGACAAAATACGGTGTGTGTTTTAATAATATCAGCCGGAAGTTCGTCCGGTGAGAGGGGCTCAAAATTCCAGCGCGAGAGTCAATTTTGCAGCGAGCACCAGCGTTGCCGTTAAGCGTCGTGAATTATTGCTAGTGGTCGGTAACTGTGGCGTTATTAATGCCGCCGTTTATGTAACTTTCGTGCGACGTCGCGCGCATTAACGACATTCGGCCCAAGTCTGCCAAGCCGCCAATTTGCCGCGAAACTTAGTAATTCGCGAGGAAGCGCTGTTAGCGACGACCCGATCGAGAAAGACTTTCCCCGAAATAATTGCCGTTCGCGCGATAATACGATCGCCCCTAAGGATCGCGACGATTTCTCTCTCCTGCGGTAATGAGCCCTTCGCTCTCAGAATTAACAGACACAAACGTGAACGCGACGTGAAAAGAAACTGAACCTTCAACTAAACGTTATATTTCTTTGCCTCTTTTTCCGCGATTCTAAATATATTTTTATTGCTCTAAAGCTCCGCGTGTTCTCCGTTATATGTCCACCTGTCGTAAAGTATCCATCGGTTTATCACGAGAATTCAATCCACTTCGCGTCAATACTCCATTAAATAATAAATCACGATTGCAGCAACATACAGCACACTAATTTCTCGAACTTTAACTTCGCCATGCAACTGAATATCCTAAAAATGTCTCGAGGACATCTCAAGAACGACCTACTTTTCAGATGTTTTTTTGGAAAATTCTGTTATCTATGGCCTTCATTCTGAATTCTTTTATCGATAAAAGAGTCCATAAATGTGCTTTAAGAAGGTTTAATTACATTTAGAGGCACTTATTAATCGATAAAGAGAATTCAAAATAAGTATCTAGGTCTACACATTGGAATTTTCAGCTACATTGATTACACTTGCACAACAGTTTGTCGTTCTGCAACGGCACATCGTGCACATATGGTGCCATGGATGCCATATCATTTTCTAGATCAAAAGATTGTACGATTTTATATATACGATGCAATGGGTTACAACTATTATAATGACAAAGCTATTATAACTCTACCTCTCATAACTTATTTATGCAGATTTCAATCTCAAGCGTGTAATTCTCGATCTAGGTTAGGTTAAGTTATGACGTGGTATGTGTACCTATTCTTGCAACCGTTACACGCGTCGTTTGGATTCGCGTCTTCTAATCGTCCACTTAACAATAAAGAACGCAGTAACGGTTCCATCAACAATAAAACTCGCTCCCACTTTAGCACTGTTCATATTCCACGATATAATAACCGTTCGGTCGATCGTAGTACACTGCCGTAGTACACTTTAAGAACCATAGACTGGAGGCGTGGGAGCGAACTTTATGAGCGACCTTGGCTCTTCGTAAAATTCCGAAGATTCTTGCTAACCCGACAGAAGAGACGAGCGACCTGGCGCGTGGTAAATATCCCTCTACAACCCCGTTGACCCAGTGACCGGCGATAAATACCACAAACACAGTTACGGTATTATCATGACGTTCTGTGCACCTTTGCTTCGGTAAAATGCAAAACGTGTCTACACCGATTTTCTGTGAAAGAGAAGAGAAAAGAATACAACCTTGACCAGACACGAGACGAAGATCTCATGCGCGCACGACGCAAAGGGTACGCACGGACTCTCTTGAGAGAAAAGTGGAGGAACTCGACGGGGTTTCGGCGGCAGCCGGTAAAGGAAGAACACGCGCGATTCGCGTGCGGTCGCCACGCCGTGCCACCTCGAATTCCTTCGGAACGGGTGAAAGCAAACGTGGAGAAAGTTCGCGAATGAGTTGAGATGATCGCGCCGGCCGGGGACCTAAGGACGGAAATTGCGCCGAAACGAAATGACATGGACGATCATCGACCACCGCGACGACGCTCGCCCACGAAGAAGCGATTCATGTCGACTTCCATTACGACGTGCAGGCAACAATCGGGATCTTCGTGCAGTAACTAACGTCGTTCTGATGCCTATGATAGAATCATGATGCATAGGTCGTTCAGAAAATGCACAGAAAAAGAAAATTTCAGTTCGGATAATTGAATGGAGGCTAGACGAAAAACTTACTGAGAAGTAAATAATATCTCTGTCACTGTGACCGAAAACATTCGTCTGAACGTTAAGCTTCATTAATCCTAGGACGCCAAACATGGGTAAAAAATTTATCCAGACCAATTTTTCCGAGATTATCATTCCTGAAATTCGCGTAACTTTTTGATGTTTAGGGTTATAGCGTTAAAACTGAGTTGAGATACCTGAAAGCAATTGGCTGAATAGAAAGTTCCTTGCAGTTGAATAAGAACCTTTCTATTTCTACATCCGAATTTTTCCTCTGGTCCCCGAGTAATAGAAAATTCAGTTACACTAACAGAGTTATTTTTTCTGTGCACGTGGTCTAATTAAAAAGATAACAGAAATTTAGCCAAATCTTCATTACTATATTTTAGAATCATCCTTTACTAAATTAAGTGTGACAGTAAAGAGTGATTTGTCGTTTAGTCTTTGTTTAACGTTGCGTCGAACGCCTTATGTGTCGCTGTGCGTTCATTGCTTTGGCTGTCGCCTTGTCTTCGCCTTGTCGCCAGAGTGAAGTTGAGGTTTTATCAAGGCTAATAAATCAGTGCTAAAAATCCTTCAGATTCTGGCGAAATCGTGCAGAAAAGTGCGAGCAACAATGAAACCGTTCAACTTAGTCTTTGCTGGTGTAAGGACCCATCGCTCGCAGAGTACACTTTGGCGCACTGTCAAACAAAGACTAATCGACAAAGACACTCTATATTGTTATAAATAATCTAATAAAGGATGATTCTAAGATACGGTAATAGAGATTTTGCTAAATTTATTTAGCTCTATATGGCCATTGTATGGTTACTTTTTTAACGACCCGCGTGGAATTAAGTGTGACAAGCACTGTAACGAGTATGCGGCAAATATTCCTAAATTAACGTAATTACAGAACACACGAATCGAGCGAGACGACAGAACGAAGCGCTCGCAACAGCGTAGCGCATAAATTAACGGTTAATGCAAATTAATATGCAGCGACATGACGCGCGGGACTTGACGCGAACGGTCACCCCGATCGCGATTACGATCGGTAACGATGCCGAGAAGTACCGAGAGCGAAGCGCGACCTGATCGTTCCTGATTGGGACTTGGTCTCGCACGTCGCACGCTAATTATCGCCATCGCGGCAAATCATAGCCCCGACGACGCGAAGTTATGATACGCCGTTATCGATGCACTCGCGGCTGCTCTCGCCGCTAATTGCATCGATATGGAAATACATTGAAAGGAAACGAGCCTGGAACGCGTTCGAGAGACGCGGGCATGGTTCTCGTCGGGCGCGTCCGCAGGATTGGGGGCGAGCCTGATCGCCTGGCGTAATCGATGTATGCAAACGAGTGGTTATTGTAAATTTCCGCCGTTAGGGGTACGCTTTCTCCCGATCGGCGAGAAGATAATCGGGAAGTCGACGCCATCGAATCCGTAATGCGACCGCCGAAATGTGCCGAGCTCAACTCCGGATCTGATAAAGCCCTCTCCTGCCGATTCCTTTTTCCCTCTCCCTCACTCTCACCCTTTCTCTCTCTCTCTCTCTCTCTCTCTCTCTCTCTCTCTCTCTCTCT